>NC_047104.1:17179489-17431989 GCF_902500255.1 Thalassophryne amazonica
CACACACACATACATATATACACACACACACATATATACACACACATCATATACACACACATACACAATACAATATACACACTACACATACACACACATACCTATATACACACACACATACACACACACATACATATATACCACACATTCACATTACACTATACACACATCACAACCACACATACACTATATACAACACACATACACACACCTAATATATACACACACACATACACCACAACATAATACACTATACACATACACACATGACTATATACACACACACATACACACACATACATATATACACACACACATACACCACACATACATATATACACACACACATACACACATACATATATACACACACACATACACACACATACATATATACACACACACATACACACACATACATATATACACACACACACACACATATATATATATATATACTCAACAAAAATATAAACGCAACACTTTTGGTTTTGCTCCCATTTTGTATGAGATGAACTCAAAGATCTAAAACTTTTTCCACATACACAATATCACCATTTCCCTCAAATATTGTTCACAAACCAGTCGAAATCTGTGATAGTGAGCACTTCTCCTTTGCTGAGATAATCCATCCCACCTCACAGGTGTGCCATACCAAGATGCTGATTAGACACCATGATAGTGCACAGGTGTGCCTTAGACTGCCCACAATAAAAGGCCACTCTGAAAGGTGCAGTTTTGTTTTATTGGGGGGGATACCAGTCAGTATCTGGTGTGACCACCATTTGCCTCATGCAGTGCAACACATCTCCTTCGCATCATCCGTGAAGAGAACACCTCTCCAACGTGCCAAATGCCAGCAAATGTGAGCATTTGCCCACTCAAGTCAGTTACGACGACGAACTGGAGCCAGGTCGAGACCCCGATGAGGACGACGAGCATGCAGATGAGCTTCCCTGAGACAGTTTCTGACAGTTTGTGCAGAAATTCTTTGGTTATGCAAACCGATTGTTTCAGCAGCTGTCCGAGTGGCTGGTCTCAGATGATCTTGGAGGTGAACATGCTGGATGTGGAGGTCCTGGGCTGGTGTGGTTACACGTGGTCAACGGTTGTGAGGCTGGTTGGATGTACTGCCAAATTCTCTGAAACGCCTTTGGAGACGGCTTATGGTAGAGAAATGAACATTCAATACACGAGCAACAGCTCTGGTTGACATTCCTGCTGTCAGCATGCCAATTGCACGCTCCCTCAAATCTTGCGACATCTGTGGCATTGTGCTGTGTGATAAAACTGCACCTTTCAGAGTGGCCTTTTATTGTGGGCAGTCTAAGGCACACCTGTGCACTACTCATGGTGTCTAATCAGCATCTTGATATGTCACACTTGTGAGGTGGGATGGATTATCTCAGCAAAGGAGAAGTGCTCACTATCACAGATTTAGACTGGTTTGTGAACAATATTTGAGAGAAATGGTGATATTGTGTATGTGGAAAAAGTTTTAGATCTTTGAGTTCATCTCATACAAAATGGGAGCAAAACCAAAAGTGTTGCGTTTATATTTTTGTTGAGTATATATACACACATATATATATATATATATATATATATACACATACACATACATATTTTAACTATTAGAGAAAAAATTACTCATAACCATCCCAAAGACGTATCGTTATCTTTGGCTGCTTTCAGTGATGCCGGTATTTGGTTAGACTTTTTCTCTCCGATTGTTCTGTCTGAGTTATTTTCATTATTTACTTCATCCAAACCATCAACATGTTTATTAGACCCCATTCCTACCAGGCTGCTCAAGGAAGCCCTACCATTATTTAATGCTTCGATCTTAAATATGATCAATCTATCTTTGTTAGTTGGCTATGTACCACAGGCTTTTAAGGTGGCAGTAATTAAACCATTACTTAAAAAGCCATCACTTGACCCAGCTATCTTAGCTAATTATAGGCCAATCTCCAACCTTCCTTTTCTCTCAAACATTCTTGAAAGGGTAATTGTAAAACAGCTAACTGATCATCTGCAGAGGAATGGTCTATTTGAAGAGTTTCAGTCAGGTTTTAGAATTCATCATAGTACAGAAACAGTATTAGTGAAGGTTACAAATGATCTTCTTATGGCCTCGGACAGTGGACTCATCTCTGTGCTTGTTCTGTTAGACCTCAGTGCTGCTTTTGATACTGTTGACCATAAAATTTTATTACAGAGATTAGAGCATGCCATAGGTATTAAAGGCACTGCGCTGCGGTGGTTTGAATCATATTTGTCTAATAGATTACAATTTGTTGATGTAAATGGGGAATCTTCTTCACAGACTAAAGTTAATTATGGAGTTCCACAAGGTTCTGTGCTAGGACCAATTTTATTCACTTTATACATGCTTCCCTTAGGCAGTATTATTAGACGGTATTGCTTAAATTTTCATTGTTACGCAGATGATACCCAGCTTTATCTATCCATGAAGCCAGAGGACACACACCAATTAGCTAAACTGCAGGATTGTCTTACAGACATAAAGACATGGATGACCTCTAATTTCCTGCTTTTAAACTCAGATAAAACTGAAGTTATTGTACTTGGCCCCACAAATCTTAGAAACATGGTGTCTAACCAGATCCTTACTCTGGATGGCATTACCCTGACCTCTAGTAATACTGTGAGAAATCTTGGAGTCATTTTTGATCAGGATATGTCATTCAAAGCGCATATTAAACAAATATGTAGGACTGCTTTTTTGCATTTACGCAATATCTCTAAAATCAGAAAGGTCTTGTCTCAGAGTGATGCTGAAAAACTAATTCATGCATTTATTTCCTCTAGGCTGGACTATTGTAATTCATTATTATCAGGTTGTCCTAAAAGTTCCCTAAAAAGCCTTCAGTTAATTCAAAATGCTGCAGCTAGAGTACTGATGGGGACTAGAAGGAGAGAGCATATCTCACCCATATTGGCCTCTCTTCATTGGCTTCCTGTTAATTCTAGAATAGAATTTAAAATTCTTCTTCTTACTTATAAGGTTTTGAATAATCAGGTCCCATCTTATCTTAGGGACCTCGTAGTACCATATCACCCCAATAGAGCGCTTCGCTCTCAGACTGCAGGCTTACTTGTAGTTCCTAGGGTTTGTAAGAGTAGAATGGGAGGCAGAGCCTTCAGCTTTCAGGCTCCTCTCCTGTGGAACCAGCTCCCAATTCAGATCAGGGAGACAGACACCCTCTCTACTTTTAAGATTAGGCTTAAAACTTTCCTTTTTGCTAAAGCTTATAGTTAGGGCTGGATCAGGTGACCCTGAACCATCCCTTAGTTATGCTGCTATAGACGTAGACTGCTGGGGGGTTCCCATGATGCACTGAGTGTTTCTTTCTCTTTTTGCTCTGTATGCACCACTCTGCATTTCGATCTCTGCTCCCCTCCACAGCATGTCTTTTTCCTGGTTCTCTCCCTCAGCCCCAACCAGTCCCAGCAGAAGACTGCCCCTCCCTGAGCCTGGTTCTGCTGGAGGTTTCTTCCTGTTAAAAGGGAGTTTTTCCTTCCCACTGTAGCCAAGTGCTTGCTCACAGGGGGTCGTTTTGACCGTTGGGGTTTTACATAATTATTGTATGGCCTTGCCTTACAATATAAAGCGCCTTGGGGCAACTGTTTGTTGTGATTTGGCGCTATATAAAAAATTGATTGATTGATTGATAATCAACCACATAACCCCATTACAGTGAAAGGACTGGGACACACCACAACAAAGAAGAGCAACAAAGTAAAAGAAGAGCTTCACTGTGTTTGCAGGTAACCGTACAACCACAGCCTTGCTATGGCTGCTTGTACTACCTGCAACCTGTGGTGGTATCACAAGGACTGCGTCACCATTTCACATTCCTTTTGAGGATGAAGAGTGGCTGTACACTAATACAGTAAATGTTTTTTTTGTTTTTTTAAGTGATGATCAGTTTAGCCTAATTGCTTGAAAGGATTGTACATTGCACTTTTTTTTTTTAACATTGCGTGTGTGTACATATTAATATTATAACAGCCAAGTGGCCTCTGTGTGTGCGTGTGTGTGCATGGCTTTGATCACAGAGAAATTGGGGAGAGTTGACGTTTCCCATTTGGAATACTCATGTATTTCGGGTCAAGGATGAATGCTGCAAAAACTGAAAGTCGATAGTACAAATATTTTTGGAGAAATTAGTGATATTAGCTACCAACACTGACCAATGATTTGATTCAGTTCACTGGCCGCGGTGGAGCTTCTGCCTCTCGCTACAACGGCTTTGCAAAGACTGCACATTGCTGTCTTGCTCTGCGGTGTTTCAGTGGACATGTCAGTGACAGTACTCCTTATTGTTTGCCTGTTAGCTGGCTGCAAACCGCGGAAGGGAACCTCCTTAACGGAGGCATCTAACATTACTCCGCGTATCAGCGAGAGACACGTCTCCATTCAGAAAACGCACCCCACCTCCCCGCACTCGGCAGCCAGCAGCAACTAGCAGCAGTAACAGCAAGTAGTACTTGTGGAGACGTTTCAGACGGCTCCTGGAGTGGAAAACTCCACAGGTTGTATGAGAAATTTCCAATCTGTGAATTACACTGGTATCAGAAGCTGATACAGATATTGAATCGGATTGGCCCCATAACCTAGTTGAATCATCACAAGACTTCTGTTTTATGAGATTCCACCAATAAGAGTGCTTTATTTTTTTAAGTGACAGTTAAACCAGACCATTTAATGCCACTGATGTGATACAGCATAATAATGCAAGTCCATTCATTCAAACACTGGCTTTACAGCTGTGTTGAATGGCTGCATTTCTTTACTTCTAAAATCAGTAACAGTTTGTGAGTGTGTGACATTTTACGCTGTCTTGTTTATATTTACATTGTCAGGCAAACTGTCGGGGAGGGGAGGGGGGTTTCCACATCTGTCTGCAGTTTGGATGGGATGGTGCCATTTAAGGTGCATTTTTAGGTTGATTGTGTTCCCAGTTTTCGTTGGCACAGTTTTCAATTGAAGTCAACGTACCGGTCCGTCTGTGTTGGCTTCTCATTCTCGCTTATTTGATTTTCAGTTCAAAATGTTCCCACACTAGAGCTGTGGAATTGGGTTCTGAAACAAAGTCCATGTACTCCCCAAAACATTCTGGCTTCAAAACATTCTACAGCTGACTTGGCTGGCTGTTTACTGCGGCACACTGTTTACTCCGTGTGTGTTTATGGGTGGTCCTGGACACAGTACCTCGCACACTGAGGTAGCTGAGCCCACAGCCCCTCCTCTGGGCTCAGCTACCTCAGTGTGCGAGGTACTGTGTCCAGGACCACCCATACACACACAACAGCGCGACTCGCTGGATGGTGACAACAAATGCCACATAAAGGAAGCTATATAAAGGCCAGCAAAATGACTGTGTTCATTTTTATACTTGGAACGATAAGTTGATGTATTCTATGGCTGCGAGGTGACGTGTTCTCTGACTGGCTGATTTCCAGTCTGGTATTTTCCCATATCAGACCGTTACCATTACAATTGGTCCAGAACGTGTATCACATTTGTTACAAACACAATTGTGCAAAAAACACAATTAGAAAAACCAAGTCGGACATGAACATACTCCATAAATATCTAAACAGCATCAGAAAAACACAGATTGAAAGCTTACCAGCTAATGAAGGGACCATCTGTTAGCACGTTCTTCATGGAGGTGAAGTGAACAGGTCTGACTATGAGTCCAAAACCGTCACCAGCTTTCATATTCAGGCGATACTGTACATTTGTGTGCTTATATATATATATATATATATATATATATATATATATATATATATATATATATATATATATATATAAATAAAATAGCCATATAATAAA
Organism: Thalassophryne amazonica; assembly: GCF_902500255.1. Classification (NCBI taxonomy): domain Eukaryota; kingdom Metazoa; phylum Chordata; class Actinopteri; order Batrachoidiformes; family Batrachoididae; genus Thalassophryne; species Thalassophryne amazonica. The sequence goes on from NC_047104.1 coordinate 17,185,362, forward strand.
CAAATTAATAACCTTGTTTGCTCAGTCTGACCTCACAGTTAATAATCCTTTAATATTGTGACAGGCCTACAAAGCAGAAATAAGAAGTATGACATATCAATAAATGTACCACCAGGTGGCAAGGGTCTGCTCACCCACAGTTTTGAAAATGTCCAAAAGCTTACCAGGTCTGCATATTTCTTGCATAAAGCAGCCAGTTTCTCTTCAGGAGTAGACAGAGAGTTCAGGGCCTGCATCAACAGAACAACCTCTTTCCCTAAAAAAGACCAACAAAACAAGTTCCCTCTGATATCTGATGTCAACAGAAACAGTACAAATCACAGTGATTTCACAATATAGTCAAAGCAAAAGTCTTGGAATTTCAGTGAGCTCCCAAAATCTTTAGGATTCTTTTGGTCTTAAGACTACACCCGAAACACTGTTTCATTTAGAGGGAGATTCTGTGGTGAGTCAGCACAAGCACTCACTCATTCATCCATTTTCTATATGTGCCTATTCCAAATAAGGGTCAGAGGGGGGCTGGAGCCTATCCCAGCAGTCATTGGGTGAGTGGCAGTGTACACCCTGGACACAAAGCCAGTCTATCGCAAGGTTGGCACGAGCAGCAGAATTAAATATCTTGACTGCTCAAAATATCAATACAACAACATCCTCATCATTATCCAGATTAGCTCCAAATTTTAACCATTTCTAATCCAGGACACACCAAAGCGTTTCATTACGTTTCACGAGATCCAAATATTTAAACAAAAATATAGAGGTGAATATATAGAGGGGTGAATGGCAAATTGGGGAAAAAAAAAAAAGGAAGGTAGGGGGTCCCGGGGCATGCTCCCCCAGAAAATGTTTCTAACGCAGGTCTTTTTTCCTTGTATTTCCTGGATTTTAGCATACAAATGTGATGGCCAGGGATGTATTCTTGAGGTTATTTGATGACCGTTTTCACCCCACCCCCACCCCCATGTAGTTGTACTGCTAAATGTGTGTTGTATTTTGTTTTGCATATTTTCACCTTTTCTTTGCCTTTACCCAAAATTGATACCACACCTACATGTTTGTTTGATAAGATTACTAACCACAAGAGCCATAATCATTTCCATATTTTTGGCTTCCCTCATCCTATCTGACCTGATTTTAAAGCTAGAACCCCAGACACACACAGTAATGCTGAGCTTAGACATTACACACACACACAAAAAAAATAAAAAATAAAAAATTGCTTCACAGTTGGTAGCAGAGTAGCTTAGTGGTTCACACTGTTGCCTCAGCACAGAAAGGTGATGGGATCTGTCCGCACCTGTGGCCTTTCTGTGTGGAGTTTGCATGTTCTCCCTGTGTTTGTGTGGGTTCTATCCGGGTGCAGCGCTTCATCCCACATCCAAAGACATGCAGGTTAGGTGTATTAGAAACTTTAAATTGACTGTGGGTGTGAATGCGTTTGTCTATATCCCGCTTCACACCCTATGACTGCTGGCATAGGCTCCAGCCTCAGTGATGCTTGAGTAGAGTAAGAAGGTATAGTAAGTGAATGAATTAAGTAAACACATTTTTATAGAAAATAGAAGGATGGATCCCACCTTAGTTATGCAGAAAACTTAAACTTCTCTTTATGTGGCTCAATTAAACTTAGTCCGGAATTATAGTAAAACTTAGGTCCCGATTAATACAGTGGTTCCCCCTCATTAGTGGCCCCTGTCAGGAGAGGTCACCCCTCATATACGGCCACATTTCTACTGCAACAACTGTCTCTGTTGATTTCACAGCTCAAGAGAGGCCACCCCTCAAACGTGGCCAGCAGTCCACTCAAAAGGATGAAAATCCCCTCAACAGTGCCCATTCCATGGAAATTCCCAACCGGGTTTTCCCACAAGTCATGTCAAAACTCTCTTGAACAAACAAACAAACATGAACAAAACTGACTCCTGTTGGCAAAACGTTTATAAAAGCTAAGTGGCCTCTGTGTGCGTGCGTGCTGAGCTGACATTTGCCATTTGGTATGCTTATGTATTTTGGGTCAAGTATGAACGCTGCAAAAACAGAAAGTTGATAGGACTAATGTCTTTTCAGAGAAACCAGCAATTTTAGCTGTTGTGCTGCAATGCACCATGGGAGTTCAGAGTTTTGGGGTTTTAAATGTTATTGTGGATCATGTTAGTTTAAGTGTTGTTAATGTTCTGACTTGTGGTTTTGTAGTTCAATTGCTTTAGGCAGTTTAGTTAAGTCTCATGTTGCCATTACCATGACTGAGTTAAAGGCACCTTGACACTTGCACGAATTTAATCCCTGCACCAATGTGACCCACTCACTGAACTCTACATTATGTGGAATGGGCCCGATCGATCGCTGCATCTTGATTTGCCGCTGAGGCGTGAAGCCGGCGGAAGTACAGAAAACGCCATCTTGTGTCCCCCAGAACTTCGAACACCGATATAAAAAAAGATGCTCGTAGCACACGCACAATTTAGATTAATATTCGCCGATTTAGCTTTGTTTGATTTGATTTAGCCTTGTTTGCACCGCAAGATGCCATCTTGCGCTGCAATTAATTGCACAAATCATGATACTCATGAAACCCATGGGAGAGGACTTACATTTCACAGGTATGTCCCAGCCATATGCTTTCATGTTTGTTAATCAAACTGCAATGACGCTGACAACTACACTCTAAGAAATAAAATGTTGAATTAAATTCATAAAGGTAATGTAACTTTTTCCACATAACGTTGTCAATTAAGTGCAACACAATGTTGGGATTTAAGTAATAATGTTTCATTCATTTCATTCATTCAAGTCTCAGGAATTGGTTGTACATTGGTGGTGTTGTGGTAGAGCTTGATCCTTCAGTAGATAAATGTAGATATCATTTTTTGAATCTTTCAACATTCACATCAACAAACCCAAACCTTGCTTTTCAGTTTTGCTTTATTATTATGAGTTTTCCATGAAGTTGACAGGCCAGATTCAGTAATATACAGTATTCAGTAATATACATATAATACATATATTATACAGTAATACATATAATATATATATAACTAGAAGCACTCAGAGTGCAAACCTCCGCCAAGGCCATGGGGTCACTGATGCCATAACATCTACACGCCGTGGAATCATTGAACCTAAAAAAGTCTAACAATGACGTTTGCTCAGTAGTGACTGGACAGCATGTATCCTTAGCGCTTGGCATCACAGTTTATTGCAACTTGCACCTTTCCCAGAAGCTACTGTCATCTGAGCACTGATATTGATATTACATGAGCTTATAGACAAAAACAAATAACAAAATTCAATTTATTATTCAACTAAACTGCAAATATATGAATTTTTAACATTTATGAAACACTTCTCTAAACAAGGCCATAGGGTCACTGACCCTAAAGAGATTCCCTCCTTGGCACAGTGATCTATTCAACAATTCAGTGTTACAACCAAAACTATGATATATAGACTTTTCTTTCCTTTATATTTGACATCCTTGACCATGCAAACATACCACTAGAACTTGGAATCACTTTTATGTCTTTATTAGTTCAAAAGTTATTGTATAAAAACGATTTTACGGTAATGGTGGTTTTCTTCTGGATCTAGCTCCATAACATTTGAAGCTACATCAAATCTGATAACACCTTACTGAATCAGTACAGATTCAGCTACAATTTGGTGTTAGTTGTGCATCTCTAGCTTCATTTGTCACATCACACTGACACATTTTCTATTTTTCCTATATTTTTGCATATTCTGGATCACCGATCATTACAAAACTTTGTTGGTAGATAGAACATTTGACTATGTTACACCCTAATTTTTTTCAAGCCTTTCTGCCTTGTTTTTGTGGAGTTAGAAACTAAAATGTCAAAATTCCCCCTATCCCGCAATGGTGAAGAATCCTTTAAAAAAAACATTCCTCGATCCAGATCGTGATTCGGATCACCACTGAAATTGAATCACTTGTTCCTCTTGTCATTTCCAACCAGTCCACAAAATTTCATCAAAATCCGTTCAAAACCTTTTGAGTTATCCTGCTGACAAACAGACAAACGCAACCGAAAACATAACCTCCTTGTTGGAGGTTGGATGCATGCATGCATACATACATACATGCATGTATGCATCCAACCTCCAACAAGGAGGTTACGTTTTCGGATGCATGCATGCATACATACATACAACCCCTGGCAATAATTATGGAATCACCAGCCTCGGAGGATGTTCATTCAGTTGTTTAATTTTGTAGAAAAAAAGCAGATCACAGACATGACACAAAACTAAAGTCATTTCAAATGGCAACTTTCTGGCTTTAAGAAACACTATAAGAAATCAGGAAAAAAAAATTGTAGCAGTCAGTAATGTTACTTTTTTAGACTAAGCAGAGGGAAAAAAATATGAACTCACTCAATTCTGAGGAAAAAATTATGGAATCACCCTGTAAATTTTCATCCCCAAAACTAACACCTGCATCAAATCAGATCTGCTCGTTAGTTTGCATCTAAAAAGGAGTAATCACACCTTGGAGAGCTGTTGCACCAAGTGGACTGACATGAATCATGGCTCCAACACAAGAGATGTCAATTGAAACAAAGGAGAGGATTATCAAACTCAGAGGGTAAATCATCACGCAATCTTGCAAAAGATGTTGGTTGTTCACAGTCAGCTGTGTCTAAACTCTGGCCCAAATACAAACAACATGGGAAGGTTGTTAAAGGCAAACATACTGGTAGACCAAGGAAGACATCAAAGCGTCAAGACAGAAAACTTAAAGCAATATGTCTCAAAAATCAAAAATGCACAACAAAACAAATGAATGAATGGGAGGAAACTGGAGTCAACGTCTGTGACCGAACTGTAAGAAACCGCCTAAAGGAAATGGGATTGACATACAGAAAAGCTAAAAGAAAGCCATCATTAACACCTAAACAGAAAAAAAACAAGGTTACAATGGGCTAAGGAAACGCAATCGTGGACTGTGGATGACTGGATGAAAGTCATATTAAGTGATGAATCTCGACTCTGCATTGGGCAAGGTGATGATGCTGGAACTTTTGTTTGGTGCCGTTCCAATGAGATTTATAAAGATGACTGCCTGAAGAGAACATGTAAATTTCCACAGTCATTGATGATATGGGGCTGCATGTCAGGTAAAGGCACTGGGGAGATGGCTGTCATTACATCATCAATAAATGCACAGGTTTACGTTGATATTTTGGACACTTTTCTTATCCCATCAATTGAAAGGATGTCTGGGGATGATGAAATCATTTTTCAAGATGATAATGCATCTTGCCATAGAGCAAAAACTGTGAAAACATTCCTTGCAAAAAGACACATAGGGTCAATGTCATGGCCTGCAAATAGTCCGAATCTTAATCCAATTGAAAATCTTTGGTGGAAGTTGAAGAAAATGATCCATAACAAGGCTCCAACCTGCAAAGCTGATCTGGCAACAGCAATCAGAGAAAGTTGGAGCCAGATTGATGAAGAGTACTGTTTGTCACTCATTAAGTCCATGCCTCAGAGACTGCAAGCTGTTGTAAAAGCCAGAGGTGGTGCAACAAAATACTAGTGATGTGTTGGAGCGGTCTTTTGTTTTTCATGATTCCATATTTTTTTCCTCAGAATTGAGTGATTCCATATTTTTTTCCCTCTGCTTGGTCTAAAAAAGTAACCGTTACTGACTGCCACAATTTTTTTCCTGATTTCTTATAGTGTTACTTAAAGCCAGAAAGTTGCCATTTGAAATGACTTTAGTTTTGTGTCATGTCTGATCTGCTTTTTTTCTACAAAATTAAACAACTGAATGAACATCTTCCGAGGCCGGTCATTCCCTAATTTCTGCCAGGGGCTGTGTGTGTGTGTGTGTGTGTGTGTGTGTGTGTGTGTGTGTATATATACACACATATATATATATATACACACATATATATATATATACACACATATATACATATATATATACATATATATATATATATACATATATACATATATACATATACATATATATACACACATACACATTTTGAAATTTTCTGCCTCTAACTTGGTCTGGCTTCTTTCAAAATGTCAACTTCTATAGAGACTTGACTTCTATAGAGCATTATCAAATATTATTACTATGTATACTATTTTTTATATTTGATCCAAATAAGATGCTGCTCCATCTGATGATGAAAGTGTGTACACACTCTGTACATGCATAAAAAGGTATTTTTCAAAATATGTTAATCAGATGCTGTAAAGTTTTGAAATGTAAAATTGCTCTAGTTGTATTTTGTTGTTTCCGACACTATACTGTCACATAGTTAATTTTCAGTTTGATAGAGTATACACTGACGTGTGAATGGATTGACTGCTTTACATCACTTGTGATTGTGATTTGTTGCAATGTTCCTACTTCTGCAAAACTATAATACATTCTAATATTTACTTTAACTAATTGACCAATTACTTGTGTGGCTTTCTGCGTGTGTGCACGACATTAAGAAGTATTTGTGCATTTGACTGTGGTTGATGTGCACCGTTTTGGGGGGTGCTTTGAGTGTGTGTGTGTGTGTTGTGTCAAATGAACATTACGTGTGTATGTGTGTGTGTGGGGGGGCCTTTGTGCGTGTTCACAAGCGTATAATATGATAGAAAGTATTCAAATAGTGTTGCATTGCAAGAGCTTAATGCCTTTTGGGATGCCACACTTTGTGCCATTCGATGCTGCGTTATATAAAATAATTTCTTCCTAGCAGATCATGCATTTGCTCTTGGAAATTGGCTTGGGCAGCACGATGGCTTAGAGGTTAGCACTGTTGCCTCACAGCAAGAAGGTTTCTGAGCATTTCTGAGGAGATTTACACCCCTAAATATTACTTTTTCTCAGCGGTAACAGCACAATTCAAATTATTATAATTTACACTGACTGTTTTGTTACTTGGACACTGCATCATAAAATCTTGAAATTCCACCTAATTTTCATTCTTTCCAGAGGCACTGATCTTTCAGAGCTATGTCAACTCTTTTTTCCTCTTTTTTAAAAATTACCGGTAATACTATGTTGCAAGTTTGGAAACCTGCTTTTTTATCTGTGATGCTTCTCTGTTGCCATAATGATTATGGAATATTTAGCAAAATGGGCAGAGCCTCCATGGGCAGAGCATTAAGTGACAGCAGCAGATTGTAAATCAGATCGTTTTCAATGAGAGGCATGTAAAACTACCCCACCGCTGGCTGAGAACATCTGCGCACCCAGAACAGCAAAAGTAAAAAGTTGTCTGCTTTTGCACCTTCCCCAGGGTTCTCCCCAGAAATTTTTGGTGTAGCAGTGCTGCTGGCAACCATCATCTGAAGTGGCATGCAACACTTCCACTTGGGGTCCCATCCGACCTTCTGTCCTGAAGTCCTAAACAAAAATGCAAATCTTTTCATGCCATTTCTGGTCTGACTCTGTGCTGAATTGCTGATGAGTGAAATTAATGCTATAATGTATTTATTTCAATGACACAATGTATGCATGTTACAAAGGTCTAATAAACCTATTTGAAAGAAAAAAAGAATGTATAGAAAGACCATTTGACAGAGTGAAACGAACGTCCAATAACGAAGCTTCTGAGCTTTCATTCGAAACTGAAGGTTCGGACTTACAGAGGCTGTACAGAGAGGAGACGAAACACTTCACCCCGAACCTCATCATTTTTTCAGAGTCTGTCGGATTTTGGATCCTAAAGTGTGGTGACACTTCTGTCTGTGTCGCAGAATGCCATTTTAGAGCCACTGTGAAAGCAGCAATCACAATGCTGTTTTTATACGCTGCTAAAACATGCAGATGGATTTCTTATATTGGAAAAAAGTCAGAACACATTATTTTCAGGACATAATGGACTTTCTACCTAACGTGCCAGAATAGGAGGAGCTCCGTAACACTGGTTGGCAATCGCACGTGTGGGGACTACTTTGGTGGAGTGGACTTTACATATTTAATCTTGGAAATCATTCTACAAGTGGGTGAGTGCCCTGTTTTTTTTTCCCTTTTGTATTTTGTTCTTCTCAGTGGATCTGGTAGGCTTCTGTTTTATTTTACCTTGAGAGAGTCTGTCTTGATGCAAGCCTATTCGGTAATGGAGTAACACGCACGGCATTCGCGCAATATGCACATGGACCTCTCCGCTGGTTTTCAGGTTGCCTGTCAGACAGTCTGCTGTCTGATCTGTCTGAGAACACACGTGTTTCTTAGATTTTCCACAGTTATATTGATGACAACACTTAAAAGCATTCACAAAGCTGAGCCACTAGCAAACTGTTTCTAACAGGCTGCATTCATGATAAATGGACGTGCACCAAGTCTTCTCACAGTAGAATGCAGCTGCTGTTTTTACTGTGACTGCATCAAAATGAACAGTTAATTAATTTGTGGCTTTGTTCTTAACGTTAGCAGATCCATCCCATTCAAGCGTGCGCTGGGACGTTTTCTCAAAGAAACGCTGTTGGAAACACTTGGAAATGTTTTGATTTCTGTGTGACATGTCCTTTAAAACACAGAAAAGAAATAATACATGCTGCTACCTAGCACCAAAATCTCAATGAACGAAAGTATGTCTCCATACCTGAAGAATTTTGATTCCCGTTCTACTGCTTTCTTCATAAAAGCCCCCCTGTTCACTGTCACAGGGGCTGCAGCATTGTTGTTAGCCTCTGATCTGATGGATCCTGCGGCAGACAGTGTCGATCGAGTCAGCTGTGCACCAGCCTCAGCCACTGTGACATTCGGCACTGTTGTGTCCCCTACCCGGATGGATCAGCGTTCGCAGCAGCCCGCACGTTGGGAGGTTTTTCTGGCTGCTCCTTCATGGCTAAATAGGCTGTCGCCACCGCCAAAATGAAAGAAAAAAAAAATAAAAAAATGCAGAGATAGTCTTCTGATCATCGGGCTTCATGTAACACTTGCGTTTTGTCATGGTTTGTGTCATCTGGATGTAAACAGGATAAAATAAAGAGCTGAAGTAGTTTATGTGAAATTTCCCCTCAAAAATGGGTTTGTGCACGGTCAGATTCCCAACAAGTCCCATGCTAAAACACTGCAAGATGACGCCACAGTATAGTGGTGCTAGATGGAAGTACAACAGCGCAGCACCATTCCATTATCTGGAGAGAACCCTGTTACCACAGAGACAACAACAACACTGTTTTCTTTAATGACGAGAAAAGATGGAGAGCAAGAGATGGATTATTTACACTGCATCCAGAAAGTATTCATAATATTTTTGACTTATGCAGGGGAAGGCTCATACATCCTGAATACGTGAGACACAAGTTGTAGGTAAGTAATGCGACGCTTGACATGTTTCTTGTAAGTAATAACTGAAAGCAGCAGTCCGCATGCGAACACTTCAGACTGTTTCAAATATTAAAACCATTAACACACAGAGTAAATATGAAGTCTTAATTTTACCCATTTGTTTCAATCGGACTCATCACAGCCGGACGAAAACTTATAAAGCATCCTGATTTTTGAAAAGGACATCTGAAAATACTTGAATTCTTTGTCATGGCTGAAGAAACGTAGCATTTTTAAAGGAGTCCTTCAGTGGTTCTCCTGCTCAAGGTGCGTCTATTAACCTTAATCAGAGAACGCCAGCTCTTAGCGTCACAACAAGACAGTTACTTTAAAGGTTGAAAGAGTCACAGTGCCTCATTAATTCATGTCAGCGTTTACCACAGGCATCAGTCAAACCTTCAGCATTCTGCACATGATGAAAATAAATCCCATGATCTACCAAGTCAAAAATAAAATGTCAAATTACTGTTTGACCTCCGTGTGGAGAAGAGATGCCACGCGACAGTGTATGCATGCTTGATGATGCGCTTGTCAATATTTAAATGTTCCACCTGCCAAACAAAAGGGTTCTGCCGGCAATAGAAATGCAAACCAAGCCAGAATTAACTGTTCCGACACGTATCATACCATGCAGTACTGACCTAAACCATTCTGTGGAAGCGGGGCTGTCGGCATACGCTGGCTAAATCATCAGGGTGTGACGGGGCCCTCATTCCAAAATGGATGAAATGCATTTTTTTCCCCTCAAACGTCTACACACAATACACCATAATGACTATGTGAACAAAGTTTTATGAGATTTTTGCAAATTTATTAAAAATAAAAACTAAGAAGTCACATGTACGTAAGTACTCACGGCCTTTGACATGAAGCTCAAAACTGAGCTCAGGTGCATCCTGTTTCCACTGATGATCCTTGAGGTGTTTCTACAGCTTAATGGGGAATTTTGAAGTTACTGCTGGGTAGCGCATATACAATGACATATCTATATCCGGTTCGGGAAACCCGCGCGTTTGACATGTTTACAACAACAATAAAACTACTCACCTAAACCTTGTGGATTATTGTTCTAGTTTCTTGAAGACGTCAAGCACACGAGAGAGCGCTCCCTAACCGGACGTTCGCTATCTTGACACCAAAGAGTTCAATAATTATTCAGCATGAATGCCAGGTGTCATGTTTGGAGGAAACCAGGCACCATCCATTGAACCAGGCACCATACAGTGAAGCATGGTGGTGGCAGCATTATGCTGCGGGGATGTTTTTCAGCAGCAAGAACTGGGAGACTAGTCAGGATTGAGCGAAAGACGAATGCAGCAATGTACTGTCCTGGATGAAAACCTGCTCCAGAGCACTCATGACTGCCGACTGGGGCAACGGTTCATCTTTCAGCAGGACAAAGACCCTAAACACACAGCCATGATATCAAAGAAGTGGCTTCAGAACAACTCTGTGAATGTCCTTGAGTGGTCCAGCCAGAGCCCAGACCTGAATCCGATTGAACATCTCTGAGGATCTGAAAATGGCTGTGCACAGACACTCCCCATCCAATCTGATGGAGCTTGAGAGGTGTTGCAAAGAGGAATGAGCAACACTGCCCAAAGATAGGTGCATCATATTCAAGAAGACTTGAGGCTGTAATTACTGCCGAAAGTGCATTAACAAAGTATTGAGCAAAGGGTGTGAATACTTAAGTACACGTGATTTCTTAGTTTTTATTTTTAATAAATTTGCCAAAACAAAAAGAAAAAAAACTTTTTTCATGTCATTATGGGGAGTTGTGAGTAGAATTTTGAGGGGGAAAATTAAGTTCATCCATTTTGGAAGAAGACTAACATAAAATCTTGAAAAAATGAAGTGCTGTGAATACTTTCCGGATGCACTGTAAGAGTCACACCTCATTTTAATTAAGTAAATGTGAATACTTTAATGTTACAGAGAGGAATTAAGAGCCAGTATCACAATTTTTTTTTTTGACTCTTTAAGCAACACCAGCACTAATGCTTCCTGCTTTAACCCGTTTTGCCCTACTGCCAACAATTGTTGCCGAAATGTACCACTGTCATTTTCTACTCGCAATAATAATAATAATAATAAAAAATAAATAAAAAAAAAAAAAAACTCAAACGTACTAAGGCAACTTTTTACAATTATAAAAAAAAAAAAATCTGGGCATAAACGAGTTAATAGAACACAAACTGTTTCAATTAAGTAAATTGTTGTTAGCTCATTAACAATATAAAATGACTATCTCACATCTGCTGCTGACAACCGCAGTAATTCTGCTATGATGAGCGGTATGACGGTTTTTCTACTGTCACCGTGTGAAGGCAACATTATACTGGGGACTAAGACACCATTCAGACTGTGTGTGTGTGTGTGTGTGTGTGTGTGTGTGTGTGTGTGTGTGTGTGTGTGTGTGTGTGTGTGTGTGTGTGTGTGTGTGTGTGTGGTGTCATTTCGGCTGCTCCTGTCTCGGGACGGGGCCAGCACGGCGGATACAACCAGATCCACATTGGTAATTGGCACAAGTTTTACGCCGGATGCCCTTCCTGACACAACTCCAGTTTCATCCGGAGAAACACACACACAGCTGCTGGTGTTCCGAAGAGGTCTCCCAACCAAGTACCAACCAGATGCTGCACTGCTTAACCTCTGACATCTGACGGGATCAGGCTGACACAGAGCAGACCGGCTGCTTAAGAACCCATTCAGACTGGGGTTGGCAATCAGACTCGATCCAACCCGGATTGCTTTCTAGCCGGACAGTGTTGATTTCAATGCGATGTCCATACACCTGCAGTAAGACTCTTGCGGTAAGCAGAGACACTTTGTACAGGGGTGCTCATTAAACTGTGAACTAATTACCTAAGCAAGCTTTCAAGTACTCCAAGAATCAGTCACAAAAATGGTTAAGAATCACTACAGGAGTTTAGCTTGTAGTATCCGGCTTACAGAGTTATACGACAATGTACGGTAACCTTACCAAATGCCGTTTTGTCATCTGCAGTCTTAGCATCTCCTTCCAGGTCCAGCTCTGCTTCTCCCAAATCAGTGGGACTGTAATCTCTTGCTGGAGTTTCTCCTCTCTCCTCTTCAGCACAACATAATCCCAAACCAAACTCCTCCACCTCCTCCTGTCAACACACACAGGTTATCTGTTAAGCGGCCTTTATGTCCTGATGACAAACTTGTAATCAGATGAGCGAAAGTAAAAATTTTGGGACCCAAACAAAAAAGGGAGCACTGGATGCGAGGAAGCAAAGACACCATGCCGCAGGGCATTTTGCAAAAATGAACTAAAAATTGTGCATTCTGAGACGCAATTACAATAATTTCAATTTCAAAAACCACAGCTAAAGTTATTTTGAAAATCATGGTAAAATATCAATAACATATCTTATAGTAAAAAAAGTCACATATTCTTGTGTGAATTACCGTATTTTCCGGACTATAAGTCGCACCGGAGTATAAGTCGCACCAGCCACTTTATCCATTATAAAGAAAAATAAACCATAGATAAGTCGCAGTGGAGTATAAGTCGCATGGACATACAAGTATGTTAACTTAACATGAAAGTTCAGATGATAATATTATGATATTATGATGATAATATCTGCACGTTGTTCGAGCACCCATGTGCGGACTCGTTCCTCTAGCTGTGGCCATCTAGCTTTTAGCCCGTGATTAGTTTTTTGTTTTTTTTTATGGTGGTTAGAGTAACCTCCGCTTTCCTCTAGTCCCTCACAAGTTTCTCACTCACTCCAAACTCTCTCTCTGCTGCTCGATTACCATTTTCGGATGCATATTTCACCAGTCGCAACTTGTAATCTGCAGAGTATGCTTTTCTTTTTGGTGGCATTTTTTTCTGGCCTTCTTCGTTGTCTTGTTAAGTTATCGTAACCTATAGGACGGCTGCCATACTACAGTGCCCATGATGCATTGCATTTCCATTTCCGGTGGCCATTTTAAAACAGAGCAACTCTGTCACGTAAAATTGTTTTATTACGGCAAATTAATTGAGAATCTACCGGTATATTTTTCATTTATAAGTCGCACTGGAGTATAGGTCGCACCCCCTGCCAAAACATGTAAAAAAGTGCGACTTATAGTCCGGAAAATACGGTACTGTAAATCATTCAAAGCCACAATATCTTTTTTCCCCCCAATGAAAGAAAGTCTTCATTAATTTGAAAAAAAGTCACAATCTTGTCTGAAATCCTGTTTAAACAGATTTTCTTGGGAGAGAAAAATTTTTTACCATGTTTCCTGATGGCACAATTTGCAGTTTGCTTTTTCCATTTCTTTTATCTTTCGGATGTGCTCCAATTCCATGGATTTTGATTCCTTATCAAACTTTTTTCACACCATCTTTCTCGCCATCTTCCCTCTCTCCGACGTCGCTCTGTGACAGACGTACCGCAAAATTCTTTTTTAAAAACTTGATAGCTCCAAAAGTATGCCATGTCCACATGCTACTTTTAGCTTCAGAACAGCGTCTTGCTGCAGGCACTCACTGTCACCGTAGCAATCAATTCAGTCCCACTTTCCGCTTTCTGACAACTGTCATACCAGCCACGCTTTGAGCGAAGCATTTTACTCGGAGGAACTCAGCAGATCCACAGACACTGATCTGTACAGTGTCTGCGGATTTATAAAACTTGCACGATGGTGCAAAAAAAATAAAAAATAAAAAAAAAATGGGCATTTTACAAACTCTGTGATGATCACGATTAAAGAATAAAATCCGTGGAATTCCACGGATCCACTTAGTTTTCACAGCCCTGTAAAATATAACAGGAAGCAGCTTTTCCAAATAATAAAATAGTAGCTGTTTAAACAGCCATTGTTTTATTTAGAAGAGTAGCAGCAAATGTGAGTTTTCAGAGACAACAAGTGAGCTCTCAGGACATTTAACCAGATGAAGGTCTCCTCTGCAACTTCAACCAGAAAATTGGTTGAGTTTTTGCAGACACTTTCCTCACATTTTGAAGTGCGGAGATGTTCTCTTCTTCCATCTGGACTTCAGGTTTTGGTATATTTAGACGATCAAAGAAGGCTGTTTATAAGCCCATAACGCAAAAGCTGCGGGGGTGGGGAATAGTGTGCCTAGATAGACATCAACTCAGAACATGGCGCCATTTTGGGCCCAACTGCGCTGAACTACTGAATGAACCTTTAATGTTTTCAACATTTTTAAAAATCATGTAACGACATACAGCAACACATCCAGGTACAGGTGCTATCAAAATAAATATAAAAATAGTTAAGCTATCAAATTTACATAAATGTATCATTTATGATGATTTATTTAATTAATTTAAAGCCTGATTTTGTACTTCTGCAACTCTGTGTCATGCAACGACGTGCGTGACAGTTTTAAAGTTCTCCGTCTCTGGATTATGCTTTATTCTGGACTAATTTGACCATCAACAAGCTTTTCTTTCTACAATCACCACCTCCAAATCAAAGATAAGCTGTACATTTTCCTCTTTTATTGACTTTGTGCTGTAAAGTTGGAGACTTTTCTAATCCATTTGTAATAAGCGTGCACAATGCAAAAAACTATTACAACCTCAATTCCAATGAAGGTGGGACATTGTGTGAAATGTAAATAAAAACAGAATACAATGATTTGCAAATCCTCTTCAACCTATATTCAATTGAATACACCACAAAGACAAGATATTTAATGTTCAAACTGATAAACCTTATTGTTTTTGTCCAAATATTTGCTCATTTTGAAATGGATGCCTGCAACACATTTCAAAAAAGTTGGTACAGGGGCCACAAAAGACTGGGAAAATTGATGAATGCTCAATGAACAACTACTTGCAACATTCCATAGGTGAACAGGTTAATTGGAAACAGGTGAGCATCATGATTGGGTATAAAAGTAGCAGCCCCAAAAGGCTCAGCTGTTCACAAGCAAAGATGGGGCAAGGATCACCACTTTGTGAACAAATGCGTGAAAATAAATAGTCCAACAGTTTAAGAACAATGTTTCTCAACGTTCAATTGCAAGGAATTTAGGGATTCCATCATCTACAGTCCACAATATAATAAGAAGATTCAGAGAATCTGGAGCACCTTCTATATATAAGTGGCAAGGCCAAAAACCAACATTGAATGCCTGTGACCTTCGATCCCTCAGGCGGCACTGCATTAAATACAGAGATCACTGTGTAAAGGATCTTACCACATTGGCTCAGGAACACTTCAAAAAAAAAACTGTCAGTTAACACAGTTCGTCGCTACATCTACAAGTGCAAGTTAAAACTCTACCATGCAAAGCAAAATCCAAACATCAACAACATCCAGAAACGCCGCCGCCTTCTCTGGGCCCGAGCTCATTTGAAATGGACAGACGCAAAGTGGAAAAGTGTGCTGTGGTCTGATGAGTCCACATTTCAAATTGTTTTGGAAATCATGGACGTCATGTCCTCTGAACAAAAGACAAAAAAGACCATCCAGATTGTTACCAGAGCAGAATTCAAAAGCCAGCATCTTGTGATGGTATGGGGTGTGTTAGTGCCCATGGCATGGGCAACATACACATCTGTGATGGCACCATCAATGCTGAAAGGTACATCCAGGTTTTGGAGCTACACATGCTGCCATCCAAGCAACGTCTTTTTCAGGGACGTCCCCGTTTATTTCAGCAAGACAATGCCAAGCCACATTCTGCATGTTACAACAGCGTGGCTTCGTAGTAAAAGAGTGCAGGTACTAGACTGGCCTGCCTGCAGTCCAGACCTGTCACCCATTGAAAAATACGACAATGGAGAGCCCGGACTGTTGAACAACTGAAGTCGTACATCAAGCAAGAATGGGAAAGATTCCACCTACAAAGCTTCATCAATTAGTGTCCTCAGTTTCCAAACAATTATTGAGTGTTGTTAGAAGGAAAGGTGATGTAACACAATGGTAAACATACCACTGTCCCAGCTTTTTTGAAATGTGTTGCAGGCATCCATTTCAAAATGAACAAATATTTGCACAAAAACAATAAAGTTAGTCAGTTTGAACATTAAATATCTTGTCTTTGTGGTGTATTCAGTTGAATATAGGTTGAAGAGGATTTGCAAATCATTGTATTCTGTTTTTATTTACATTTTACACAATGTCCCAACTTCACTGGAACTGGGGTTGTATAATATGATGGCAGATCAAGGATTGAAAGCAGAAAAGTGTCAAATCACAGCTGGCTGTGATTTGACACTTTGCTGCTTTCACTGCATAGCATAAAGCACGCGTCAGGCTGCGCAGTGACGTGACGTGCGCATCAGGCTGCAGCATGGTGCAGCTCCAAGTCTGAGCACGATGTGAAAAAAAAACAAACAGTCAGACTTTTAATCATGGAAATTACTCCAGTCCCACGTGCGAGGGGTTTAATGGAAATACACTGCGATCAGACAGGACGTTTTACTCGATGTGAGCAAAAATCTGTTATACAAAATCTGTTATATACGATGTTTACTACATGGAAAACAATACAAAAACTTTGGAACTTTTTTTGCCCGGTGACTGCGAATATCCGGTTTATACGATGACGGTTTAGGTGAGTTTTACTGTACGTGGGACTGAACAATAAATTTACCTTTCAAAGCTTTGATGATGAAGCCATCCCACACAGCTGACTTTATTTTCCCAAATTTTTCTTCTGTTCGGATCTGAACAAAATCTGTACATCCTGAAGCCCTTGTTGTGTCTATTTCTGCCTCCAAATGCACAGCAACCCGGCATTTTTTCAGCGAATAAATAAATAACAGCTGAATTTACATGCAGATAGATAACAACGAACACTATTTTGGACACAAGGTGACACCAGGAGTAACGCAACTTTTTTTTCAGCTCGTCATGTCGTTACTCTCTGAATTAAGGGACCTTAACTGCCTGGGATACCCCAGCCATATTATTATGCACACCAGCACAAATGACCTGAGAAGGCAGGGAGAAGAGATGGCGACATCAATTAAGAGAGTGACAGAAAAAGCCACCTCCACATTCCCAAACACAAAGGTAGGGGATCCCCCAGGACATCATCTGTCGTCTCATTGGGATCACGCCTCAACATTGTCATGCATGCATACAAGCACGTGGGGCCTGGCGTGTACCTGCTAAATCAGACATTACAAAAGGCTGTGATTTCATACTTTTCTGCTTTCATTCTTTTATATTTTAATAGTTTTTGCAGTGCACACGCTGATTACAAACGGATCAGAAATGTATGCACATTTACAACACGGAGTTGGTAAAAACGGGAAATTGTACAGTTTACCTTTGAATTGGAGGTGATGACTGTAGAAAGAAAAGCTTGTTGTGGGTCAAATTAATCCAGATTAAAGCATAATCCATCTGGAGAACTTTAAAACTGTCAAGCACGTCAGTGCCATGACATGGAGTTACGGCTGCAGATGCGTAAATTCTGGTGTTCTATGGCAAATGCCAATCAAGCTCCACGGTCCTGGCCAGTGAACACAGGGCCCACCATAGGATGTCGAGGACTCAGGTCACACTCATGAAGTCTGTTTCTGATTGTTTGGGCAGAGATATTCACACCAGTGGCCTGCTGGAGGTCACTTTGTAGGGCCCTGTCAGTGCTCATCCTCTTTGCACCTTGCACAAAGGAGCATATACTGGTCCTTCTGACAGGTTAAGGACCTTCTACGGCCCTGTCCAGTTCGCAGAGAGTAACTACCAGTCTCTTCGAATCTCCTCCATTCTCTTGAGACTGCGCTGGGAGACACAGCAAACCTTCTGACAATGTCATGTATTGATGTGACATCCTGGAGGAGTTGGCCTACTTGTGCAAACCGATATTCACAAAAAGTGAATATCATTCATGATATATATTTTTTCTTTCACTTTAAGCATGGTGGATTACTGGTTAGTACTGGTGCCTCACAGTAAGAAGGTCATGGGTTCAATTCCCACCTGTGGCCTTTCTATGTGGAGTTTGCGTGGGATTCCTCCAGGTGCACTGGTTTCCTCCCACATTTACAAACATGCAAGTTAGGTGAATAGGAAACTTTATATTTGTTCAGGTCTCCCATGCAAAAGAAGTCTCGATCTCAATGGGACTAACCTGGTTAAATATATAAGAGGTAAATTAAGTAGTTTACAGACTGCAGTTTCTGGATCAATTCCTTCAGGAAATCTTGATCGCAAACCCGATCTAGCTTCTAGCTTCTGGTGTCAAACGCCCGGCCCCACTGGTCGGTGGCAGGTGAGGAGTTTGACTGGGGCAGTACACCTGTCAAATGGTAACACAGATGTCCTAAGGCAAACTCAGGGAGGACAGAAACCTCTCATTAAGCAGAAGGGCAAACACTCGCTTGATCTTGATTTTCAATATGAATACAGGCCGTGAAAGTGGGGCCTCACATTCCTTCTGACTTTTTAGCTTTTAAGCAAGAGGTGTCAGAAAAGTTACCACGTGGATAACTGGCTTGTGGCAGCCAAGGGTTCATAGCGTTGTCACTTTGTGATCCTTCAATGTCAACTCATCCTATCATCATGTAGCAGTATTGACCAAGCGTTGGATTGTTCGCCCACAGGGATTTTGATCCCAGCACTGCCGCCAATTCGTCATGCCAATGTGTACTGCTTTGTCCCGCTTGACGCCATGTTATATAAGATAATAATTCCGTAGTTGATAATGCACTTGCTCTCAGAACTTGGCTTCTCTCATTGCGCCCAGAATCACAGAGAAATTATCTACAGCTATAGGTTGTCTCGTGCACGTCATGCGGTGGAGAACACATTTGGAATCTTTTTCCAAAGGTAATTATTAGAATATTTATATTGAAATGATTGGTAAAACAGGTTCATTTTCAATCCTTCTCATGAGTTAGATAATGCATCCTGTAAAGTTATGTTTATTATAGATGTAACATCACCTTATAATCTTTATGTCAAGTTCAGATGTGCTGCGTGCCACGACAGTGTTTTTGAACAGGTTGCACAATATTCACAACTAGTTCATGAAATTAATGTATGCCAGAAGTTTTGAACATTTCAAAATTTTCTTTGCATACTGGCACGCAGTCATGCAGTTTACAATGGGTTTACTTATTGGCACGCCAAATTGTGTGCCAGTGCAGGGATCAAATTTGTGCCAAGTGTCAAGGTAGTCGAGAGGTGGCGCAAACCTCACGGTGCAATGAAAGTGAGAGGTGTTCAGTCAACGCTCTGAAACACTATTGCCTGCATTTTGAGTGCCAAATTGTGTGAAGCGTTTTTTTTTTTTATCTTTGTTACAGCCTTACTTCAAAGCCAAAAGAAACAAACCATCAGGCCAAAACACAGAACGGTGTATATGTGTGTTAGGAACATCAGAACTGCTTATTTATAGACAGCAGTTTACTCAAGAAAATCCTTGTTTTTTTCTTACAATTAAATAACTCTTAATTAAAATAGTCTTAAGTTAAAAAAAAATTCTTTAGAAATCTTTCATGTTTGCCTTTAAATTAAAACCATGATTTTCTCACATTTTGAAACAGAGATGTTCTCTTCTTCTGTCTGGACATCAGATTTTGGTATATTTATTTAGACTAACAAAGAAGGCCCTTTATAAGCCCATAATGCAAAAGCTTGGGGGGGGGGGGGGGCAAAGCCTAAGCATCCCCTTTTTATTCAAATGTTTTTACTGAGTTTTGAATTGTAAACAGTTATACAACAACTAACAAATCCCCAAACACCAACCCGAACACATACCACAATGAAATGACAATTACAAAAAAAAAAAAAAGTTACAAAGTTACAGAGCCTGTGGATCCATTATGTCCCAGTGTCTCCAGCATCAAACTGTAGGGTAAAGTAATTTAGAAATGGCTGCCAGACCTTATAAAATCTCTGAGTTGATCCCCTGATTGTATGTTTCAGCTTTTCCAGTTTCAAGTGTGCC
The DNA here is from genome assembly GCF_902500255.1 of Thalassophryne amazonica. NCBI lineage: Eukaryota > Metazoa > Chordata > Actinopteri > Batrachoidiformes > Batrachoididae > Thalassophryne > Thalassophryne amazonica. The sequence continues at coordinate 17,205,587 of NC_047104.1, forward strand.
ATTACATCCTGAACCCAGCATCTGTGTGTAGGAGGCATATCTGATTTCCAATTATGCAAAATAAGACATCTAGCCAATAAAGATGCAAAAGCAATGGCGTCCGATTGTGCCCCAGATATCGCCATTCCAGCAGGAACCACACCAAATATTGCAATTTCAGGAACAGGGCTTATCTCTCTATTGCACATATAAGAAAAGGTATCAAAAATTAATGACCAGAACTGTGTCAACTTTGGGCAAGCCCAGAACATATGACAGAGAGTAGCCGGAGCCTGACAACATCGGGAGCAAGTCGGATCGACATACGGATAAATCCTGGCAAGCCTACTCTTAGATAAATGAAGCCTGTGGAGCACCTTAAACTGGAGCAGACCATGTCTGATACAAATTGACGTTGAGTGTATTCTCCTGATTGCGCTTTGCCAGGAGGCATCCGACAAATCGAACCCTAGTTCCTCCTCCCACCCCGCCCTAACATGACTGAGTGATGGGGAAGCGATGATCTGAATATCCTCATATAGTCTGCTCACTCCTCCCCTTTGACTTTAAGCATCCCCTTTTAAGGTGATTTTTCCATCCCATTACACTGAGAAAAAAATCCTGCTGAGAACCCTGGTCAGTCAGTTTTCCTACGGGTTTAAGTGAAGGAAAAGGCCTTTATTAAATGAAAAAAAGAACCGTACTTATGTACATATGTAAAAATTAGAATGTTGTCTTGTTGTTTAATAAAACAAAATGCTTTGCCTATACTCTATTTAATGACATGTGTTCCTTTGTTTCCTTTGTATACTAGACTAGCCTTATTCCAGGATCAAAGCACAAAAAATGTTGACATTAGGTGCACCTTGCTTATGTAGGTCCAATGCATATAATCTAACAGTATACTTTCTAATTGTGGACTGAATTACTTCTGAGCCTTACCAGTTTTCAGTTGAAATAATGCTGATAAGCGCTAAAAGCAAGCCAAGGGTTGTGTTTTGCAACTACCTAAAGGAGGACTGTGAAATGAAAATTGTGAAATTGAAAAATTTGCAGGGGGTCTGGGGTTTAGGGCCCCCAGAAACCAAATTAATTCTGTATCTAATGATACATTTTCAGCATCTCCTGGAAGAAAACGTTTCAAAAGAAGTGCATATTTAAATGATCCTAGATTCAATCTTTCATTTGAACTGTTAATGATCATATTGAAATAACAGAATATGACATGAAAGTAGCACCTGGAATGATTTTCCATTTAATTGTAAACCAAATTATGCATTAACTCAGAACAATTAAACTACATGATATTCATGAAGATTGAAAAGACTGCTAAAGCATTTTGAAACCACAGCTAAAGCTTGTAGAATATTTTGAAAACTGTAAAATATCATTAACATACGTTATAGTAAAAAAGTCACTTATCCTTGTGTAAATTCCTATAAATCCATTCAAAGCCACAATGTCCAATTTCCAATGAAAGAAAGTCTATGTTAATTAAAAAAGTCACCTAATCTTGTCTGAAATCCTGTTTGAACAGCACAATGTTTATTTTCCAGACAAAAAAAAATTCTTACTGTGTTTCTTGAGGGCACAAGAAGCAGTGAGCTTTCCTGTTTCTTTTATCTGTGTTCATGACGATGAACTTTAAATTCAACCCAATTCAACCCAGCGCCAATTCTATGGATTCTTGTCCTTACTAAACTTTTTTAAACCGTTTCTTGCCATCTTCCCTCTCTCCGACATCGCTCTGTGACACAGACATGCCGCAAAATACTTCTTTTAAAAACTTGATGGCTCTTGAAATATGAGATGTCCACATGCTACACTTAACTTGGAGCAGCCACATAGCACCAGCGTAGCAACCAACAAGTCCCGCTTTACGACAACTGTCGCCACGCTTTGAGAGGGATTTTTCTCTGCCGACTTCTGCGGATCTGAGCAGAGATTTTATCTGTTATACTGATCAGTGTCTGCAGGCTAATAAAACTTGCATGATGTCGTTAAAAAGAAAGAAAGAAAAAAAAGAATGCTTTACGATAGGCATTTTACAAAAAACTCAGTGACAATCACAATTACAGAGTACAACATTAACACCAGGCTCTCTGTGAGAGCAGGCTTTCTTTGCAACCGCCCACTCCACCAGCTGATTTCACTGATTAACTGATTCCATCTGCTCAAAGTAAAATCACCTGGTGGAGTAGATGGTTGCAAAGAAAGCCTCTCATCCCTTTTTGGAATACGAGGTCTGTGAGAAAAGTATCCGACCTTATTATTTTTTTTAAAGTAGACCTGCATTGAAATAAATGTGGTCAGATTTCAGAAAGAAATAGCTGATATGTATTTATAAGACCCTTGTGAATGCAGTAAAGTAAATCTATAAGCTCAAATTTGTAATTCAGCGGAGAAATCTTCGTTTAAAAATGACAAATTTGCAGCTAAAATTTAGCCCTCTGTGAAAACAGTTTGTACAGCCGTATCATTTCCATGACGTCAGGGACAAGACGACGCGCTCCCACCTTCAGTCCGATCCCGCATTGAAATTGATTTTATCTGTTAGTAATGTTACTTATACACGTCCTGGTTTCAACATCCAAAAGTAAGCTGCAATGAATGTGAGATACAGATCTGTGTGCTCAGATCAGCAACGACATCGACAGCGGGCGCCATTCTTCCTCTCCTGCTCTCTGCCTCCGCTGCGCTTATTAAGTCTGCGGGCTCGTTAACAAGCTCGTTAACCGCCGACGCGGGCCACTCACACCGCCCGTGTCTGCTTTGCAGCTGGTGTTGTGCTAGATTCAGCGCACAACACCGGCATCACCTCTCTGTCTACTGAATGGAGGTGCAGCCAACTTGGAACAAGTCCAGAGACTACGCTTGCCGTTTTGATGTGGAGCGGCCGCTGACACCTGTTGCTGCAAGGACAGACTTCTTGCTGCAAAATCCACAGCACCGCACGTCTCGGCAATCGGAGCCCCAGAGCTCCATGGAAGCTGAGAGAGGTTTATATATTTTTAATGACTGGGATTCTTTGCGGGTCTCGCCTCCATATCCCGCGATGGTACCGGAGGCGAAAGACAGTAGATTTTCATTGCGACACCACTCAAACGGGCGTATGAAAAAGTCCCCCAAGATAATTTTCAAGCACAAATAAAAGAAATGTGTACTCACCAAACGTGCCGCAAGACAATATGAAGTTTTAAAAAAAGTAGATCCTTCTGTATAAGGCAAGAAAAAGGTGCAGATGCAAACTGTAAATTCACAAATTACAATTGGCGCAATGCATGCTGGGAGAGGGTCTTGTCCGTGACGTCTCGGCAGCGTCCATGATGAGAGGGACAATTTGCGGAGGGCTAAATGTTAGCTGTAAATTTGTCATTTTCAAATGAAGATTTCTCCGCTGAATGATCTCATGTGTAAATGTAAGTCATTTTTTGTTCAAAAAATCTGACTGCATTTTTTTCAATGCAGGTCTCCTTTAAAAAAACATATGGATTTGAATCGTGTGATTACGTCAGCCAAGCTTGAACCCTCGTGGGCATGCGAGAGTTTTTTTACGCCTGTCGGTGATGTCATTCGCCTGTGAGCACGCCTTGTGGAAGGAGTGGTCCAGCCCCCTCATCGGAATTCCTTTGTCTGAGAAGTTGCTGAGAGACTGGCGCTGTGCTTGATCAAAATTTTTTCAGAAACTGTGAGATTTTTTTAATGAAAGACGTGCGGACAGATTCCTGCGGCGGGTGCCGACGTGGCGCACCTGCCGCGAGCCGACGCGGCGCACCCGCCGCGAGCCGACGCGGCGCACCCGCCGCGAGCCGACGCGGCGCACCCGCCGCGAGCCGACGCGGCGCACCCGCCGCGAGCCGACACGGCGCACCCGCCGCAGGAAAAACACCTCCGTTGGAAGCCTTAAGGACAAGTTGGAACATGCCCTGCTGTTAAACAATTTCTCAGATACTCATTCAACTGAAAGTCACCAAAAGCCGCTTGGATTTTACAAATGGTTATCAACACGGAGGTGTTTTTCCTGTGGCGGGCGCGCCGCGCCGGATGCGAGCCGACGCGCCAATCCGTCCACACGTCTCTCAAAAAAAATCTCCTTTAACAGTGGAATGTCCGGATAAACTGCTGATTCTGACCTCTTCTGAAAGTTCTCTGTTCTCTAACGATGTCCTGGGTCAACAGAGGCTTAAATTTGGAGGTTTTCAGCTTGAAACAGGATGACGACGTCGCCTCGTAGCGCTGCGCGACATCCCGCTCCGTGGGAAGTCCTTACAGCGATAGAAACAATCCAAAATCTCTCATCAGCCGTTAAAATTTACACCAAAAACCAGCTGAATTTCTCGAATGGTGTCCACTCGGATGTGCCTCACAGTTCTTGGAAAAATTTTTGATCAAGCACAGCGCCAGTCTCTCAGCAACTTCTCAGACAATGAAAATCCGACGAGGGGGCTGGACCACTCCTTCCACAAGGCGTGCTCACAGGCGAATGACATCACTGACAGGCGTGAAAAAACTCACGCATGAGCACGAGGGTTCAAGCTTGGCTGATGTAATCACATGTGATTCAAATGCATATAGTTTTTTAAAAAAATAAAATAAAACTGTTGGTTTCTTTTCTAATAGACCACATACATTTAAGGCCTCTGCTGTACAGCCTAAAATTCACCCACTTGCGTTATTCTAACCTGTGCCCAATTTCATGCTTTTATCATTAAAGGCATAAGTATGACATACTTCACCAAGCTGCCAAATTACTTTTGAAGCCCTCATGTGTGTGACTCACGGTGTCATAAACTATTACAGCACGGTGTATTGTGGAGCACGAAAAAATTGCAGCTGCATTTACCTATTAGCAGGAAGCAGAAAGGTCCAAGTACCTTTCATATCAATGACCACCAAATACAGCTGCACAACAATAATGGTGAAAAAAATTATAGGACATAAAACATAACATGCTCATTGTGTAATACACTTATTTTATCTTTTATTTATTATTGGTTATCTACATATATAACTGCTGTTTGCACCATTTTTTCCCCAGGCGAGCTGTAACAAAATTTCATTCTGATGTACATGATATGGGTATAAACTGAGTGAAAAGTCAGTCTAAAATAAAGTTACCTGACATGGGCTGTCCAGCTCAGGTGGAGAATCACTGCCTCCTACTATTCTTCTTGTCGCCACATCAATCTCACATACGCCAGTCGACTCCATTGCTCCTGATCAACAATTCTGTCAAAAAAAAAACAAAAAAAAAAACAAACACTTTATACATCACGTTTTTTTTATAGCCCAGGATTAACTTCACTAACAAAGACCCCATAAAAACAAAAACAAACAAACAAACTAAACAAAGTTTATCATCCCCACGTAACAAAACATTACTTCGGCCACTAGAAGGTGTGGCAAGATGTATCACTTTTTTTGAAATTGTTCATTAATTTCTCAATTCATTTTTGTCATCACACCGCCACAAAAACTTGAAGGCCATGTCACACATTATTCAAAATATTCATGCTTTTAAGTTTATCGTGACGAGTGATTGCTGACAGTTTATTCCTAATTAAACCTCTTGTACAGCGAGTCAGCAGTTGCATTTTAGGAAAACATTTTACTCAGCATTTCTTGGTGGGTGACATCAGTCTAAGCAAACACAGAAACAGCACAATAGCGAAATGAGTAAAATGACCGTTTGGACATCAGATCAAGAAACTGCTGGACACTCATGAAAGTGACAGCTCAACATTCATTCAGACCCGGATATCCGAGCAGACACAGGGAAAGAGTCAGGAATAAATTATTTTCAGATTCTGACTTTCTACCAGGTTGCGAATGTGCACGAGGGTATGTGCTCAGTCCATTCAGTACAAAGGAGGAGACGAGCACTTCACCCAACTCTTTTTTTTTTTTTTAAACTGTGACTGCATTGAAATTAAAGTACACGCTGGACCAAAATCATAACAATTTAGAGTTAGGTTGTTGGTGACAATCCAAAGATATACCGGGATTACTTTGTGCACTTCCGTGACCGGTTTCAAAGTACAGTAAAACTTGCCTAAACCATTATTGTATAAACAGGATATTCTCACACACTGGACAAAAGAAAAAGTCCCAATGCTTTTGCATGGATTTCTATATCCAACCCCAATTCCAATGAAGTTGGGACGTTGTGTAAAATGTACATAAAAACAGAATACAATTATTTGCAAATCCCCTTCAACCTATCTTCAATTGAATACACCACAAAGACAAGATATTTAATGAAGAACAAAAAAAAAAAAACAAGTTCTCCGTGCTTGTGTATAGCACAAACAAATCTGGTGCAACCAGATAGGACTGATTTGTAAGAGAAAAATAACTGGTGCAACACAGAAATAGGTGCTGAAAAATTTAATAAGGTGCTAAAACATACAAAAATATACAGAGGGACTAATGTTTTGATGTGAAAGTCACATCATCAGAGTCTGCAAAGACAAGGATGGTACAACTTAAATACTAATAAGAAACAAGTGTCCTAATGCTTCCAATGGGGCTTGACCATCCGTCAAACACAGCACTCACTCAGTAATCAATTCATGATTAGAGACACACTGTCCCAAAACAAACATAACTAAAACCAGACAACATATGTCAGAATTCCCATCTCAACTGCCTAGCCTTCCAGCCCACCAAAGGTTTTGTTAGATGTGGCAATTGTGCACATTGTTCTAATTCCACTAATGCTTCATTTTTCTCTCATCCTCGTACTGGTAAGCAATATTCTATTTCTTCATTTATCAATTGTAATACTACACATGTAGTATATCTTTTAAAATGCTCTTGAGGATTGGCATATATTGGCCAAACAAAATGTCAACTTAAATTACAGATAGCTGAACATAAAACAGCAATCCATACTCAGAACCTAACTTATGCCATGGCAAGGCATTGTCAACAGACCGGTCATGGCTCCCGGGTATCTTTAAAATTTGGGGGGATTGAGATAATCACAGCTCCACCCAGAGGAGGTGATATCATTAAAAAAAAACTTTGATATAGAGAAGCATTTTGGATTTATACTTTAGGCACCTTGGAACCTTTTGGTTTGAATGAAGAACTCAAATTTACTTGTTTTCTCTAATATTAATGTTTTTTATTCTGATTTTAGTTATGTTTGTTTTGGGACAGTGTATCTCTAATCATGAATTGATTAATTGAGTGTGTGCTGTGTTTGACGGATGGTCATGCCCCTTTGGAAGCATTAGGACACCTGTTTCTTATTAGTATTTAAGCTGTACCATCCTTGTCTTTGCAGGACTCTGATGATGTGACTTTCATGTCAAAACGTTAGTACCTCTGTATATTTTTGTATGTTTTCAGCACCTTATTAAATTTTTCAGCACCTATTTCTGTGTTGCACCAGTTATTTTTCTCTTTTGGGCAATTCCAGCAAAAAGGTAACATGGCAGGTGAAATTTCAAAATGTAAATATCACATCAAATAGCACTTGGTTATGTCCTTTGGGTACCCAAGTACGAAAAACATGAGGATTTCTACCAGTTCAGCTAACCTTAGGTTTTTGGCTGCACATCTAATTTTTGCCCCAACAAAACAGCAAGTTTCAAGCCCAAAACAGTTTTTCTTCCTCATTGTATTACACAAGTCCTGAGCTTAACACAGAATTTATAACTATTTTCTGTTAGTATTCTTATTAGAGTATTGAGAACAACACATTAATGTCAAAAGTAAGCCTTCTAGGTAACGTGAGTAACAAAAAATGATGAACTTTTCTCCAGTTTGACAGTGCTGGTAGATATGACATAACATACCTTATAGTAAAAAGCCACACATTCTTGTGTAAATTCCTGTAAATCCAGTCAAAGCCACAGTGTATTTTTTCCCATGAAAAAAGTCTACATTAATAAAAACTAATTTACATTGTTGTGTAAATTCATGTAGCCTAAATTCATTCAAAGCCACGTCTTTCTTTTTTTCAATGAAAGAAAGTCGAGATTAATGAAAGAAAAAAGGCACATTTTCCAGACAGAAAAAAAATTCTTACCAGTTCGCTTTTCCCGTTCATCTTTCAAGTGTGTTCATGAAGCCAGCAACAACTCCACGGATTCTTGTCCTTGTCAGACTTTTTCAAACAGTCTTTCTCGCCATCTTCGCTCTGTCTGATGTCGCTCCGTGACACAGACATGCTGCAAAATTCTTCTTTTAAAAACTTTAAAGTTCTAAAAGTGTGCAACGTCCACAAGCTACGTTTAGCTAAGCTTCGTACAGGAGCCACAGTGTCACCGCAGCAACTGTCCTAACAGCCAGGCATTGAGTGGTATTTTTCCTCCGCGAATCCGAGGAAACTGATATGTATGTGTAACACACAAATCAGTGTGCTAAATAAGGGAGTAGGGGAAAATCCCAAAATCCCTTTTTCGATTGATGAAAACGTTGTGAAAAGAGATACGGAGTATCAGGAACTCAGAAAGATACTCCACTGAACTTTTTTGTGCAGGACTATTGACGTTGTATTTCCATGGTTGATGGACAAGATTGATCAATGATCATGGGGTGGTGTTGGGGGGGGAGGGCTAGTCAACAGTTATCACAGAGTTACTAATTGCTTACTCGGCAGTCTTCACTTCAAAAACGTAAGGTTTTAATGCACTGCAGTGCTCTTGGTGAACATGTACGTGAGTAACATAACGTGAGTAACAACTTTTATTCTTTTAATGTCTATAAAGTGGAAAAGTGTGCTGTGGTCTGATGAGTCCACATTTCAAAGTGTTTTTGGAAACCATAGATGTCATGTCCTCCGGACAAAAGAGGAAAAAGACCATCCAGATTGTTACCAGCACAAAGTTCAAAAGCCAGCATCTGTGATGGTATGGGTGTGTGTTAGTGCCCATGGCATGGGCAACTTACACATCTGTGATGGCACCATCACATTTTAATTTGTTTATGGTCTTTCAAATACAAAAAGTAAATCAGGTTTCTCAATATAAAAATTTCTAAAATTATCTTCCTTAGACTCAACACATGCTGCCATCGAAGCAACGTCTTTTTCAGGGACGTCCCTGTTTATTTCAGCAAGACAATGCCAAGCCACATTCTGCACGTGTTACAACAGTGTAGCTTCGTAGTAAAAGAGTGCAGATACTAGACTGGCCTGCCTGCAGTCCAGACCTGTTGCCCATTGAAAATGTGTGGCACATTATGAAGCGCAAAATACATCAATGGAGACCAACTTCATTGAACAACTGAAGTCGTACATCAAACAAGAATGGGAAAGAATTCCACCTACACTTATGGAGTGTTGTTAGAAGGAAAGGTGATGTAACACAGTGGTAAACATACCACTGTCCCAGCTTTTTTGAAACGTGTTGCAGGCATCCATTTCAAAATGAGCAAATATTTGTACAAAAACAATAAAGTTTATCAGTCTGAAATTAAATATCTTGTCTTTGTGGTGTATTCAGTTGAATATAGGTTGAAGAGGATTTGCAAATCATTGTTTTCTGTTTTTATTTACATTTTACACAATGTCCCAACTTCACTGGTCTTGGGGTTGTCATAAACACCGTATATAATGTATTTTCGCTCGCATCGGACAAAATGTCCTGTCCAACCGCAATGCATTTTCATTAAAAACTCCTCACCTTTTACCGGACATATCAGTCTGGATATGACCAGTAACAGAGGTATGAAATTAAGTTCAGCACGGACACTCGCCGATTCAAGGAAAGTGGGTACTGTATTTCTGTGAACACGTCCAGGTCCACTATAAGTCTTCACACCAGGACTTTAATATATCACACTACTTGTGAAATATGTGCACAATATTTAGACTATCCATTTTCAGTACATCTGGCATCAAGAGGTGAGACTAAACACCGACAGGAACCAGTGGGAGCCAGCAAGAGGCTTATAATCAATAGTTGCACATGTACAACACTGTAAAGAAGCTTTTGGTGGTGTTAGCATACAAAATCTACCTAATTTTCAAATAGACATTTGAGTATACATACAGTGGCTTGCAAAAGTATTCAGCCCCTTTGTATTTCATACATTTTAATTTGTTTATGGTGTTTCAAATACAAAAAGTAAATCAGGCTTCTCAATATAGAAATTTCTAAAATTATCTTCCTTAGACTCAAACTGAAAACAAATCTCTACAACTTGATATAAATTAATTAAAAATATAAAAGCCAAGATTATGGGTTGCATAAGTAATCAGCCCCTTTGGTATAAAACCTGTAAATAATCAGTTTAATTGCCAGTTTTCTTCAGACAAGTCAAGAGATGGATACATGAACATTTCCAAGTCACTGAATGTCGTGAACTTTATTTACATCAGTTATGAAGAAACACAAACAATATCACACTCTACGGTAAATCTGTGTGGAGTAGACAGTTCTCAAAAACTGAGTGACTGTGCAAGAAGGAGAACAGTGAGGAAAGCCACCAAGACACCCAGACAACCCAGAAAAAGTTTTAGGCTTCTGTGGCTGTGATTGAAGAAATTGTGCACAGTGCAAATTCTGTGTTTTGTATCTCCAGTTATACAGCTTCATGATGAAGTGGTATAGAGGAGGGTCTTCTTTCACTAAAACATCAAATCTAGGCTTGCATCTCAGATGTACCTTCTGGCAAATTGTAGGTGAACTTTCAGGTCTTTTTAAGAAAGTCCTCCTCTGCTCCACTTCATCATGAAGCTGTATAAGTGGGCATATAAAACTTGCACTGTGCACAATTTCTCCAATCACAGCCACAGAAGCCTGTAACTTCTTCTGGGTTGTCTAGGTGTCTTGGTGGCTTTCCTCACTCTTTTTCTTGCACAGTCAGTTTTTCAGAAGTGTCTCCTCCACTCAGATTTATCATAGAGTGCCATACTGTTTGTATTTCTTCATAACTGATGTATATAAAGTTCAAGACATATTTAGGGACTTGAAAATGTTCATGTATCCATCCCCTGACTCGTGTGAAGAAAACTGGCAATAAAACTGATTATTTACAGGTATTATACCAAAGGGGCAGATTACTTGTGCAACCCATCATCTTGGCTTTTATATTTTTAATTAATTTATATCAGGTTATAGACATTTACTTTCAGTTTGAGTTTAAGGAAGATAATTTTGGGAATTTTTATATTGAGAAGCTTTGTTTACTTTTTGTATTTAAAATGCCATAAACAAATTAAAATGTGTGAAATACCAAGGGGCTGAATACTTTTGCAAGCCACTGTACCACAATGATTGATAAACAAGGTATCAAAGCCAGTTACAAACTGCCATTGGTGTTAGCACAAGAGGGACTAATGTATTCACTACTTGTAGCCCTCTAGCAGTTAAAGTATTTAACAAGAGTAATCTGAGATTTCTGATGTCCGCCAATCCGGATCACCTCCAAAATTTAATGGAGACTTCCATGCCCTAATATCTATCTGTGGTGCAAAATTGGTGAGAATCTGTGTAGTTTTTAAGTAATCCATCAAAGCCTATAAAAAGTGAAACCTTGATCCAGAATCCGGATCTGGATCCAGATCAACTCCAAAATTTAATGGGTTCTTCCATGGCCGTTGGAGCGACAACATACAGAACGTGTCTCTTCCCAGACAGATCTCTTTCAGTGCAGCTTCTTGTTCTGACTTTAACACAAAGTTAACACCCAAGTCTTTCATCGCCAACTGTAAATGGTAATCAAACCATTCCAATCGTATCTTTCTGAACGCTTCCGATCAAACTCCATCATGTCAATGTTTACAATGTGCTTGAGCAATAACAGGTGAAGTTGCTTATAAACTTTACGTTTCTTGAATATTTTCAGGACACCTCCAAAATCAGACCCTACATATACAATGTATGATCATTTTAAGGTGGTTATTGCCTTTACAGACATTTGTTCAGGCTTGGTCACAAGGGTCCGATTTTGGAGGTGTCACTCAGGCCATATGCAGCAGACATTTTGTCTGTCAGGGGGTTGTCTATTGTCTGGGGGATGTACTTGTTCGTTATATTTTTGATTGATGTAGTATCTCCAATGTTTGATCTGTGCCAAGTTTTTGGACCCCTTCTTTTGCAGATGACATTGTGATCTGTAGTGAGACTCGAGAGCAAGTTGAGTCTAGACTAGAGAGGTGGAGATATGCTTTGGAGAGAAGGGGAATGAAAGTCAGTAGAAGCAAGACTGAGTACGTGTGTGAATGAGAGGGAGCCCAGGGGAATAGTGCAGTTACAAGGAGTAGAAGTGGTGAAAGTAGACGAGTTTAAATATTTGGGGTCAACTGTTCAAAGTAATGGAGACTGTGATAGAGAGGTGAAGAAGAGTGCAGGCAGGATGGAGTGGGTGGAGAAAGGTGGCAGGAGTGATTTGTGACCGAAGAATACCAGCAAGAGTGAAGGGGAAAGTTTACAAGACAGTAGTGAGACCAGCTATGTTATACGGCTTAGAGACGGTGGCACTAACAAAAAGACAGGAGGCAGAGCTGGAGGTGGCAGAGCTGAAGATGTTGAGATTCTCTTTGGGAGTGACAAGAATAGACAAGATTAGGAATGAACATATCAGAGGGACAGCTCAGGTGGGACGGTTTGGAGTTTCGAGATTGAGATGGTTTGGACATGTGCAGAGGAGGGACCCAGGGTATATCGGGAGAAGGATGCTAAGGATGGAGCCACCAAGCAGGAGAAGAGGGAGGCCAAAGAGGTCATTTTCATTTCAAAAAAAAAAAAAAAAAAAAAAGGCATTTGCAAAAATGAAAATTCTGTTAAGTGTGATTCAGCTCAATGGCCGAAGGATATTTGGGTGGGGGCTATTCACATTGCCATCCAGTAGATGGGTCAAAATGCATAGAACACTGCCATCTATTGAATGGCAGTGTGAATACTGATTTCTAAATCAGTACATTGCATTTCAAATGATTTCATACTGGAATTATAAAATGAGCAATTAAAAAGTATGTTTTCTTTTTTCAAAGAAATAAAATGCAGCACCTTATTACAAATTATGTCACGTGGGCTTCAGCTATGCATCAATATGATCTAAACCTAACATTCAAATAAATTGCAGGGGTTGAAATACATTTTTTAACCTACTTGCACTGGTGCTAGTAACAAAAAAAGTTACTTGCACCAAAAAAAAAAGTTACTTGCACAACCAAAATTCACTTTCACACCGGGCCCACTTCAAGTTGCTTCCTGTGGCGTAATGAGGATGCAGGAATTTCTGCGTCAGGTGCGTGCAGCAGGGGGCAGAGAAGAGGTGAGAACGCAACCTGCAGGTTCTCTGCACAGATAAGTCAGAGTGCACAGTTTGGCTGCAGCCAGACGAACCGTCCGTGAGTAAATGTGGAGATGTCTGGAGTTATACTTCATGTGGACATGCCCTGTCTCTGGCAATCAGTCTGTGAGCAGGACTTATGTCCTTTTTTAACACAGTGATGAGAGTTTGAGCGGAGAGCAAGGAACTAACAGCCTGCAGCCAGACAGTTTTTTTTTCACGTGCGCACGTGAACGAATCGTCACAGCAACTCGATCCGTGTGTGAGAGTCATAAAACGCAGGGAAGACAACGACAACACACTGGAAATAGTTTTTTCCTTATTTATTCCTTTATTGGTTCATTCTACTGGTGCTTATAGTTGATAAAACTTTGATAAAGTTACTTACACCAGTGCAAGTGCAGTATGAAATTACCTGCACCGCTCGAATAATACGTGCACAAACTAGCACATGCACGTACTATTTCGAACCCTAAACTGTGAACTAGGGCTGAAACGATTTGTCGAGTAACTCAAATAATTTGATTTCAAAAAAATGTTCAAGGCAAATTCTGTGCCTTGAAGCTTCATTTGTTGTATTACATATGTCTGGCCTGTGTGTGGTGCTGCAACGTCTTCAGAAAAAAAAAAAAAAAAAACAGAAGACTAGAGCATAACAGCTAATCAAATTAGCAACTATAGCCGAAACGTTCCGACCCAACAGAGTAAAATAAAGCCTTTTAAGAGAAACACGGTCCACACTGATCATCTGAAATAGACTGACTGCGCATTTAAAGCGAAGGAGTGTGTTTGTCTATTAAAAAAAGAAACACGGTCCGCTCTACATGGGGAGTGACTATTGACCCGGCAACCAGCTGCTGTCTCTCTCCACCCAGTGTGAGGGGCTGTCAGACCAGGAGCGTCACAGCTCCGTCCCCGGCTACATTGACAAACAGCAGAAGTCCACTCTTTCTTCTGTTTCCCTCAGACTCGCACTGTTTCGCTTTTTAATTTTTGCTTTTTTGGCAACATGCAACGCTTCACAAACACGGTAACTTAAATAAAATAATAACAAAAACTGACTGCAAGGCTTGCATGTTCAACCGCCAGCTGAAACAGCAAAATGTCAACACTTTGGCGCAGCGACATTATGCCATTGCTTAGGGAGAGCTCTGGACTATTGATGTTTAAAAACTATAGTTGGGATCGAGAAACGGTTCTGTTTTGGGTATTGTTAAGAAATGATTCCATACGACATCAATAGCCTTTTTGCTTAATGATTCCCTTATCGGCATATGTCTGTGAGTAATATAAACCGACCTGTTATGGTCTTCTGAAACAGTTGATGTATTTTATAACTTAAAAACAGGACCAATGCTAACGCATTAGCATGTCTGTGGCATTTTCAATGTTAAAGTTAGCATTAAGCTGTTCGCATCTCAGCATGTTTGTGTGTATTTGTTACCTCTGCCAAGGAGGTTATGTTTTCGGTTGCATCCGTTTGTTTGTTGGTTGGCTGGTTTGTTAGCAGGATTACTTAAAAAATCCTCATCGGATTTCAATGAAATTTTTACCAGGGGTGTATCTTGGCCTAACTTAGAAGTCATTAACTTTTGGTAATGATCCGGAACACAATCCAGATCCAGTAATTTTTTAAGGATTCCTTATCATTGCAGGATAAGGCCAATTTCATTTTTGCATCTACCTTCATGAAGACGGGTCACAAAGGCTGAACAAAAATTAAGTTACGACACAACAATAATTTAGCATTCGTTTCTCCTCATTGAATAAACTTGTCATTAGAAAAAAACTTGTGTAGTTCATGCAGTTTCTCTTTATGAATACATTTGCTGAAGATCAAAGGGCTTAACCCTATGGGGCTGACCAAGCTTTACTAAATTATAAATAACTTTTTAATGATATGAGATAGAAACTTACTTTTTTTTTTTTTGCTGAAATGTTAACTCTGGACTTTCGAGCCACTGTCCACCATCTTTGTACTCCTCATAGAAGCTGTGTGATGACGTGAGCAATGTGAGTGTCCAATCGGAATTGGTTCACCGTCACATGGTTTTCCAAAATCCAATCGTAGGGCAGATTCACCTCATGTGACACACCAAAGATTGTTTTTAGGACTGATGTGTTACTAGTTGGCCCGTTTATTTATTTAATTAGCTTATAATGCGCCAAATCACAGCAAAAGTCATCTCAAGGCGCCTTACATAAAACAAGTCAACATAAAATTGAATAAATAATTAAAAATGAATAAAAAAATTCAAATACATAAATAAAAACATAAGTAAAATAATAAAACAAATAAAAATAAAAACTATCCATAAGAAAGAATAAAAATAGGTTTTGAGTCTTGACTTAAAAATGTCCACGGACTCAGACTGCCTCACGGTCGCAGGAAGACTGTTCCACAGGGTGGGTGCACAATACGAAAAGGCTCTTTGACCTGCTGACTTCTTCTTCACCCTGGGAACACAAACATGTTTAGTTTCTTCCGTCCTACGCGCGTAGCCCTCAACATACTGCTGCGTAGGGAGAAAAAAACTTGACGTAGAGCTGCTAAAAGTGGGTGTAGAGCTGCTCATCTTAGCGTAGACGATACGCCACAATGAGCAGCTCTACAAATACACCAATGTGAAAGGGGTTTCACTGGATAAGCCTGTGGCAAGCTCTCTCGCTCCGGCGTAAAGCACTGTTTACCATATCAATGGAGCGAGGGGGGGAGGGGCCGCTCCTCAAACTGAATGAGCCAAGAAGTGTGATTGTTGCTTTCAGAGCAGGAGAGAACAAACACACAGTCAACTTCATAGTAGAAGTTTGTGACGTGACCTTTGTGTAATAGACAGAAATTGCTTTGAGATGAAGACAAACAAAATGCATAGACCATTTTGTATATATATTGCTCAAAATGTGCATTTGTGTTTATCGTTTGAACCTTTTTTGTTGTACTGTCTTTCACACAAGAGCCCAAATTACCTTTATAAAGTGTCAAAACAGTTGTTTATTATAGTTTGCTGTGTGTTTTGAATAAATGTGTGGAAAATTATTTTCCGCTTTACTTTTTCCTTTATTTCTGATTGTACACCTTTTTTACACTTATAAAACACAACTATAGAATATATATATTGAAAGTACAGGTTGTCCTGAAAAAGAGACATAAAACCTGATTGTGGGATGCAGGGAGAGCTGTTAACAGCAATAACAAAACATTTACGCCAGGCGAGTGAACTGTCAAAAAAATGCCCACAGACCCCAGAGGATTAACCACTGAATCTGAAACATGATGGTAGATGCGTGAAACAATGTGGAATAAGTCTCTTTCCCAAAGGGTATTCCATGTGACATCAGTGACCCTATGGCCTTGGCGGAGGTTTGCGCTCTCCGAGTGCTTCTAGTTTTCTGTATAATAATTAATAGCTCAGCGTTTGTTGTCGTATAAGAGTCAAATGTATTACAAATTGTAATATTTTTAAATTTATTTTTGTTTATGTATCATTATTATTATTATTATCATTATTATTAATAATAACAACAACAACAACAACAATAGTAATAATAATAATAATGCTACAATACAATTTTAGAGAATGAGACAAAAAGAACCTGATTAAAAACACAACAAAAAATATAAAACCAACTAACAATGAACATAAATAAATCAATAAATATAGAAATAACTTTCCTGTGAACACCTAGTGACTCTTACACCCCCACTTCATCCCTGTCTTATTTAAGTTTAATGACAATTTTTTTCGTCAAACCATATTTTCAATTTGTTAATTTCTTCAGTGATTTCCTCCAGAACTATCTGCCAAGCTAGAAAACTGCTGCATCCTAGTAAGAGCAGAATACTACTGGAATTAATGTGAATAAGATGTTTTTTCTCACCAAAATAGATGCTGCACTCACTGCAGTTTAGTGTCCTGGAATAGTTCCAGATTGCATTTCAGAGCTTCAAGAATTCAAACATTTTCGTGCGGGTGGTGTTGGGGGAAATTATGGGTTTCAGCTTTTTTTGTTTTCACCACTTTCATCCCTGAATATGTCAATCGTGAGTTACTTTTGTGTGGATTAAAGTCAGTAATTGGGACTCCTGTCTTGTTGTGAGAAAGAAACGAGAATCGTCCTCCGTTCTGTTCACAGAGCTCCAAGCGCTGCGTGGCTTTCTACCGAGTCAAGTTAAAACGATAGAGTCCAGTCGGAATTAACAGATTCAAAGCGAAACGCCGTTTAAATCAATTGCCACCTCTTTCCAAATCTTGTAATACAAACAAACTGCAACTGATCAAAACGATTTTTTTTCCTCCCAAAATGAGACGTCCTGCGCTGACATGCAGCAGCTGGCTGAGCTCAGCTCAGAGGTACAGAGAGACATTCATGCCAAAATGTCTGAAAGGAAATGCTTTTGAAAAAACTAATTTTGTTTTATTTTTATTTATGTCCAGAGATCAAGGATGCACCATGTAGAGTTTATTATGTCCAGAGTTTAAAGATCCAGTGACCAATTTCATATTTGTTTACTTTAAGACTCAAAATGTTGACACAGAAAACCTGTAAAGCCTACTTTTAGTAAACAGAAAGTCACAAGAGGTATCGATAAGGGAATCGATAATGGCAATGATATAGACAAAATCTTATCAATACCCATCCCTATTAAAAATGCAAAAGTACTTTTTATCCGATTACTCGATTAATTGCCAGAATAATCAATAGAATACTTGATTACTAAAATAATCGATAGCTGCAGCTGACCGGTGTCAGGAGCTCAACACACCCCCTTAACAGTACCACTGCTGTGGACTTTGGGGCTTGCTGGGCCTCTTCCTTGCTCTTCTGGACCTGGGAAGATTAGTCCGTTTAATATTAACTTTGGTGACATGTTTCTTCGTCTTGCAGTGTTCTTCCAAGGTTTTGTTGATAAAATCAAACATAACAGGCAGAGAGCTTTACCGGGGAGCTCAACCTTGCGGATGAATTCACAGAGTCTTGCCTTTGTTCCCTCCACCTCCCGCTCCAAACATGTCCACTTAAATTTATCTTTTACAACACTATTGATGTCTTGAACGCAGTCTTCATCTTCTTTCTCTGTAACTTTGGCCATGTTAATTACAGACGCAGCTTGACAGACCAAAACTTCCAGAAAATCAAAATGTCTATGCCCGGATGACTTTTAATATTATAGAGACTCTGAATGCTGAAAGTTCGCTGTTATAGAAAAATTTTTCACAATGGCTTTACGTTCATCTCAGCAATGGCCCAGAAATCCAGAAAAAGTCAGAAAATTCTCATCCCTGAATTCTGGATCAATATTTATACTTGATTTACTTTTTTACTTGTACAGTAGTATAGTATACAAATAATGAAGTATTTGTAAGTAAAGCCCCTTTCACACCAGGGGTGCTCCCAGCTGCGCCGTGCGTCATTATGACGACGCCGCGTGGAAGCAACTCAGTGCCAAGACGATGCAGCTCGGCGCCACAACAGCACGAGGGGCACAAAGGAGGAAGCAAGTCGGACGCCGAAAAATTAAACCTGTTTAATTTTTTTGGCGTCCTGTGCTCGACGCAGAAAGGAAGTGTTCCAGCGCAGGTCGGGGCAAAGAGGAGTAATTCGGGGCAAAGAGGCGTTACCCTGTGTGACTCGAAGCCATTTATGATTTCTCCTGTGTTCCATTGTTCTGGAAGTATAAATCACGCAGGATTGTTGTTATACCGTGTACTTAATGCAGTAAAAACTACATGCTGAAGAAAAAAAAAAAAAATGCAGAGTGATTGCCAGAAATATCCAATAAAAAGTCCGGACATCTCGAGTCCACTCATGGACGTTCGTTCATGCGCGCACATGTGAACAATTAAAAAAAAAAAAGTCTGGCTGCAGGCATTAGTTCCTTGTTCTCTGCTCAAACTCTCACATCACAGTTAAAAAAGGACAAAAAAGGACATACGACCTGAGACAGGACATGTCAACATCAAGTAGAACTCCAGACATCGCCACATTTGCTTGATGGTTCGCTCGCGTGCATCTCACGGTCAAAGGAGGAAAGAAACTATAACAGAACTCAGAGCGCAGCCCTGCAGCTCAGCACAACAAGTATAACCCCTGGCAATAATTATGGAATCACCGGCCTCAGAGGATGTTCATTCAGTTGTTTAATTTTGTAAAAAAAAGGGCAGATCACAGACATGACACAAAACTAAAGTCATTTCAAATGGCAACCTTCTGGCTTTAAGAAACACTATAAGAAATCAGGTAAAATAATTGTGGCAGTCAGTAACGGTTACATTTTTAGACCAAGCAGAGGGAAAAAAAATATGGACTCACTCAATTCTGAGGAATAAATTATGGAATCATCCTGTAAATTTTCATCCCCAAAACTAACACCTGCATCAAATCAGATCTGCTCATTAGTCTGCATCTACAAAGGAGTGATCACACCTTGGAGAGCTGTTGCACCAAGTGGACTGACATGAATCATGGCTCCAACACGAGAGATGTCAATTGAAACAAAGGAGAGGATTATCAAACTCTTAAAAGAGGGTAAATCATTACGCAATGTTGCAAAAGATGTTGGTTGTTCACAGTCAGCTGTGTCTAAACTCTGGACCAAATACAAACAACATGGGAAGGTTGCTAAAGGCAAACATACTGGTAGACCAAGGAAGACATCAAAGCATCAAGACAGAAAACTTAAAGCAATATGTCTCAAAAATCGAAGAAGCACAACAAAACAAATGAACGAATGGGAGGAAACTGGAGTCAACGTCTGTGAGCGAACTGTAAGAAACCGCCTAAAGGAAATGGGATTTACATACAGAAAAGCTAAATGAAAGCCATCATTAACACCTAAACAGAAAAAAAACAAGGTTACAATGGGCTAAGGAAAAGCAATCGTGGACTGTGGATGACTGGATGAAAGTCATATTTAGTGATGAATCTCAAATCTGCATTGGGCAAGGTGATGATGCTGGAACTTTTGTTTGGTGCCGTTCCAATGAGACTTATAAAGATGACTGCCTGAAGAGAACATGTAAATTTCCACAGTCATTGATGATATGGGGCTGCATGTCAGGTAAAGGCACTGGGGAGATGGCTGTCATTACATCATCAATAAATGCACAAGTTTACGTTGATATTTTGGACACTTTTCTTATCCCATCAATTGAAAGGATGTTTGGGGATGATGAAATCATTTTTCAAGATGATAATGCATCTTGCCATAGAGCAAAAACTGAAAACATTCCTTGCAAAAAGACACATAGGGTCAATGTCATGGCCTGCAAATAGTCCGGATCTTAATCCAATTGAAAATCTTTGGTGGAAGTTGAAGAAAATGGTCCATAACAAGGCTCCAACCTGCAAAGCTGATCTGGCAACAGCAATCAGAGAAAGTTGGAGCCAGATTGATGAAGAGCACTGTTTGCCACTCATTAAGTCCATGCCTCAGAGACTGCAAGCTGTTGTAAAAGCCAGAGGTGGTGCAACAAAATACTAGTGATGTGTTGGAGCGGTCTTTTGTTTTTCATGATTCCATAATTTTTTCCTCAGAATTGAGTGATTCCATATTTTTTTCCCTCTGCTTGGTCTAAAAAAGTAACCGTTACTGACTGCCACAATTTTTTTTCCTGATTTCTTATAGTGTTTCTTAAAGCCAGAAAGTTGCCATTTGAAACGACTTTAGTTTTGTGTCATGTCTGTGATCTGCTTTTTTTCTACAAAATTAAACAACTGAATGAACATCCTCCGAGGCCAGTGATTCCATAATTTTTGCCAGGGGTTGTAGAAGAGAAGTCAGAGTGCACAGTCTGTCTGTAGCCAAACTGTGCACTCTGACTTCTCTGTGCAGAGAACCTGCAGGCTGCGTTCTCACCTCCTCTTTGCCCCCTGCTGTGCATTCCTGATGCAGAAATTCCTGCGTCGTCATCACGCCAAAGGGAGCAACTGGGAGCAGCCCGGTGTGAAAGGGGCTTAAGTCTCTGTGAGTTTTGTAAGCCTTTTACTATCACACCAGTCCCTGTGAGTTTTGCATTTGAGCTCAATGGCAGAAAAATAACCTGCTTGTAAACCTGATTTTGGTCCGCACACAGAAAGGGTAAACTCGATACAGAACAAACTTCCCATTTTTCACACATGCACAGACAGCAAATACACACATTTGGTATGGGGGTAATCTCAGTACGGGATACCACAACGAAAACAAAATCTACCTGGAAAACTACAGAAAACTGGTGTGATCAGTCATGTTTTTACGGAGCCCGCCTAGAGACATGGTGGTTAATTTTTTTTGGCCCAGATTATTGTATTCCCTCGTAATACTTTTGCGTTCCCTCGCAATATTATTGCGTTCCCTGGCAATAACCTAATATATTAAAGCTCATGCCTATCAGAGCACACAGTGAGTGGAATCAAGTGGGAGGAGACTGAACGCATATGTGCACGCGCACACACACAGCAGACAGCAACAGGATTCACAAGAGAATGGGATCCCGTGAGATGAGGGAGTGAGTTGCAACAAGTTGCATAGCTGTAAGACTCTGTATGAAATATAGTTTATTTATACAACAGTGATAGTAATTAGCAACACCTGTTGGTGTCCATTATTAATGTTTATGTTTTCTTTTTCCTTTTTTTTTTTTTACAGTCCCCTGGCTGAAACAGAAACGTTTTTCTTTAAAATACGCTTCAGGGTCTTCATGTACATAATCACAGGTCTCCAGTGTATTATTATTGTATGTGAGCCCCAGTTTAGTTAAAGTAAAACTTAATCAAGTTCTGGTTATCCATTATGTGCAATCCAAATGATTCAACGAACCTGTGTCGCCAGGCTGGAAATATGGACTCAAAAGTTATTACGAGAGAACACAATAATATTGTGAGTGAACACAAAAGGTATAGCGAGGGAACGCAATAATATTGAATGCAAAATATTAGGAGGGAACGCAATAATCTGGGCCAAAAAAAATTTAACCACCACATCCCTTGGCGGGCTCCATGTTTTTAGCATGTTGCTACTTTAGTTAGACAAATTATTTTACCAACAATGTTAATGATTTATGACACAGTGTCAGTATTAATACAATAAACATCTGTGTTGCGAGTATGATGTTTGACAGGAGGCATATCAGTTTAAAAAAAAAAAAAATCAGCTAAACTCGCTGCTGTTTCCTAAGCACCATTAGCTTAGGTGCTAAATTAAATATTAACAATGACGACTAAACTTTCAGACGAGCTCTCTCGGCAAAATAAAGTAACGTTATGACAATGGTGTCAACAAATGCAATTAAACAGTGGTCTTTTTAATCTGCAGTGGTAAGACGTAAACCAACTTTATAAAGTACCTGTTTATTTATTTATAGATAAACAGCGTACTGACACAACACAAAAGCCGATTTCAACAGTGGGAATGTGTTCAGGAGCTCGTTAATAAGTTCGGTAACATTAAAGGTTAAGTGAATCTGGCGTGACGTTCCATTTTCGGACAGAACGGCGCGTACTCTTCTTAGCCAGCTAGTTAGGGTACTAATCAAAATTACCTTATTATCTGAGGGATCTGTACATATTTTCCATTACAATGTGAGCTAATAATGGATAACTGACGTTACTGAGTCGTGGGGCGTATAATTACCCAGTTTGTAGTACTAGTTTGCTATTGTTAGCCATGCTAAATCTAGCGATGCTAAGAGCTACAGCTGGCTAACACAAGTGAACTTTACTTCGTCGAATTATATGTGACGCCAAAGATCATAACAACATGCTCAAAGTGACAACATGAAACCTCACACCACGCTGAACTTAACATAATCAGTTGTGGCGAAATTTCAGTAACGTAAACGTCTGTGGTAAAGCGGTTTACCTGTGCTCGCAATAACGACAGCAGCACCTGCTAATCCAAGCAGCGAGTGGGACATCCGCTTTGACCTTTCAAAATACAACCGCTGACGGAACAACGAGTGACTTCGTCTTCTTCTTCTTCTTCTTCCTCCTCCTCCTCTTTCGAGTTTACCGGCGGTTTGCAAACCAACAAGGTGCATTACCGCCACCAACTGTTTGGGTGTGTCGCATTAATGGATTCTGACGTATGCCATATTAATAAGGAATAGTGGAGACGAGGGAGGGGAGAAAAAAGGTGGGGGAAATGACCTGTACTATATTCTCTTGAATAACTCTATTAACGAGTGAGACATCTGCTTTGACCTTTCTAATACGGGCAAAGCTTGCTCTTATGGTAGACGAAGGCACAAACTGGAAATAGCACAAAAAAATCTACCCAGTGGAGAAAAGCCGCAAACCGGACAACATTGTCGTAAAAAGCTGTAAAAAGGCACAAACCGAAGGTAGACGAACATTAGCACTGGTACCACAGTCTCTTATACAAAGAGACTGGTAGCGTTTTTGAAAACGGCTGGGATTGGTCCATCTGATACGTCGGCCGCTATTGGCTATCATGCCACGCTCTGTGATTGGCTGTGGCATAACTGCCAAAAATGTGCAAAAACAAACCAAAAGACTTGAAAAGTGAGACAAACTAGTTGCAAAATGTCGCAAATGTCGGGGTGGGAGTTTATCTCACGCCTGTCAAACCAAAATGGAAACCAGGTATTTGCTTTGTGTGTCTGGAATTCGCATGGCAACCAAAAACATTTGGAGGTTTGAAACATTGTAAACAAAGGCTGCAGCCAATCAGCAAAATGTCAGAATCCTGACTAAAAGTCACGTGACCAAATAACCCGATACCGACTCCTTTGCATTGGCTGGAGGAGTGGAACCAACTTAGACGAACATAGGCCATATAAAAAGCACAGTGAAGGTTTGATTTTGTAATCTTATTTTCTTCTTTAATCTTTCTAACATAATATGTGTGACATACCAAGTGTTCCAATACTTTTGGAGGGCACTGTATCCTAAACTTATGATGAGTGCAAAGTGAGTGTGGTATTATTTCTGTTTTGTTTAAGAATGATTAATTTTCACTGTTGCTGCACTTAGTGTGAAATCATTGTTATATCGTATATCATACTGATATGACAATATTGTCATATGATAATTTGATCATATTGTAGGCAAAAAAAGAAAAATGCTTAAAAAGGAGGGGGGTCTGGGGGAGCGGAGCCCCCCAGAAGCTGAAAGGTTTTAGCTATGCTCATGCTTCACCGAAGCATTTACTCAAAAAAGGTCTGGAGGCCATAAATGACATGGTGAGCAACCCAGTCTCACTGCAAGTCGTGATTCAGCAGCACGAAATATACATTAATCTACTGGTTCGTGATATTGTGACCAAAAGTGCTTCATTTTCGTCACAGCAGCACAAATTCATTCTCATTCATTCCGTGATGGCTGCATGAAATTAAAAGTGAAGCGGCGGAGTCGGGGATGTTTATGGTTAGGGTGGGGAGAAGGAGTAAGATTAGGTTATGGTTAAGGTTAGGGTTAGGGGTGGGAGTAGGGTTAGTGACTTAAAAAAAAGGCCAGTTAGGAAAATTTGACTCATTTCGTCACAGGAGCACAAAAAAAAAACGTGAGACTGGGCTGTGGCAAGATGCAGAACAGCTTCGCTCATCATATCCGCGACATATACATATTACAATATCTGCCAGAAACACATTGCCTAAATGTCAGTTCTGTACAGACAAATAATAGAGGATTTTCACATTTCTGGGTTTCTAATGCGGAAGTAAAAGTAAGCTGTGCATCCCAACTTCCGGTCCATTGTCAGCAGCGGCAGAAGCAGTTTCACGGTGTCACTGCTCCGTGCCACTCTGCAATTCCAACAAACAAACAGATGTACCTCAGCTTTCACTCCTTCTGGAGTGACAAATGTCTCCAAAAGAAATGGATGAGAGCTTTGAACGTGACAATCACTATGCTCTGACTGTGGAGCAGCTGCTGTGTGAGGACGAAGTGAACATGGCAATTTCCGCTGCAACAACAGAACACGGCCACCTATCCAAGAAATTGCGGAAGAGGTGGACATCAGCACTTTTTCGGCACATTCCACTGTGATAGAAGATTTTGCCATGAAAAGAGTTGCAGCGAAATTGATGCCGATGGCTTGGGCACGAAGCTGATGGCGGAGCAAAAGCGCCTCCGTGTTGAAATCTCACAGGACATGTTGTGACATGCCCACCTCTTCCACAATTTCTCGGATAGTCGCCCAGTTTCTGGCAAAATTTGATGCAGTCGCACTTGCTCCAGACGTTATGCCATTTCCTTGCAAAGAAAAAACAACGAGAGACTACACCCGTCCTCACACAAAGGCTGCTTACAAGCAAATGACGCAATCGACAGGCGTGAGAAAATTCACGCATGCGCACGAAGGTTCAAGGTTGGCTCATGCAAGCACATGTGATTCAAATCCATTAGGTTTTTGAAAAAAATAAAAAGGTCGGATACTTTTCTAATAGACCTCGTATAGTTTTTCCACGCCTGTCGGTTGCGTCATTCGCCTGTGAGCAGGCTTTGAGTGAGGAGTGGTCCAGCCCCCTCGTCGTTGTTTCATTGCCAGGAAATGGCGGAATAATTTGGGCTTTTTTTCCATCAGAATTTTTTCAGAAACTGTTAGAGACTGGCAGCTGGAAACCATTAGAAAAATTTATCTGGCTTTCGGTGAAAATGTTACGGGCTTGGTAGAGAATAAGAAGTGTTACTGTCGCTTTAAGGACGGCCCCCAGTGGCTGTGGGGCGCGCTGCGCTCCGAAGCCGCCATCGACAGGCTGAACGACCATTTCATTTCTAAACTGATGGCTGTCTGGATCCGTGACCATCGTGTGCCATTTCTCTGGTTATCACAAGAGCTGGACATCAACCATTTTCCGGCAGATTTCACTTTTAACAAGAGATTTTGTCATGGAAAGCCGACCGGAGGCTTCACGCATCACTATGGATTTGCTACTGGAGCGAGACAAAACCGCCTCCGTTTTGGTCTCACAGGATGGCTTTGAGATGGCGTTCAGACAGCTGTCGGTGGTTTTTCCATCGAGTGATTATCCGAGAAATTGTGGATGTGCCTGGACATGTCAGAACATGTCCTGTGAGGCTTCATCAAGCCTCCGCTCCTCTTTCCATGACAACAACTCCTGTAACAGTGGAATGTGCCGTTCATTTCCAAACTGGACGCTGTGTTTTATCCGGGACGTCATCTGACTAGCACAGGAATTGTGAAAAGACGTGGACATCAGCACTTTTTCGGCACATTGAGACAGACGTGCGGAGGAATTCTGTTATTTAAGCCCCTCACTTTCTCCACTCCCTGCCTGTTCGTTGTGCTTTCTAGTTCACCTTCCAGGCCTTTGTCTTCCTCTGTTTTGCTCTGCAGTGTTTTTGACTGTGTTCTGCCTTTCACCTTGCTCTCGCTTCAGCCCTTGACCATTGCTGCCTTGTATTTTGACCAGTGCATGTTTTTTGACCTCGCCTTAGCCTGACGCCTGCCTGTACCGCCGCCTCTCTGACTGTCTACTTGTGTACCGAATCCCTGCCTGCCTTTTTGAGATAAAGCCTTTTTACTACCACACCAGTTCCTGTGAGTTTTGCATTTGCATCCATCCACCTTCTGTGCCAGCCTATCGGGACCCTGACAATCAAAAACATTTAAATGCATAAGTATTCTGTACTTTTGTAAGTGTGGAGTTAGGTGGAGGGAGGTGGACCACTCCTCACTCAAAGCCTGCCCACAGGCGAATGACGTAACCGACAGGCGTGAAAAAACTCTCAAGCTTGTCTGATGTAATCGCACGTGATTCAAATCCATATAGTTTTTGAAAAAAATTAAAAGGTCCGATACTTTTCTCACAGACCTCGTATTGTTCACAAACCAGTCTAAATCTGTGATAGTGAGCACTTCTACTTTGCTGAGATAATCCATCCCACCTCACAGGTGTGCTATATCAAGATGCTGATTAGACACCATGATTAGTGCACAGGTGTGCCTTAGACTGTCCACACAAAAGGCCACTCTGAAAGGTGCAGTTTTGTTTTATTGGGGGGGATACCAGTCAGTATCTGGTGTGACCACCATTTGCTTCATGCAGTGCAACACATCTCCTTCGCATAGAGTTGATCAGGTTGTCAATTGTGGCCTGTGGAATGTTGGTCCACTCCTCTTCAATGGCTGTGCGAAGTTGCTGGATATTGGCAGGAACTGGTACACGCTATCGTATACGCCGGTCCAGAGCATCCCAAACATGCTCAATGGGTGACATGTCCGGTGAGTATGCCGGCCATGCAAGAACTGGGACATTTTCAGCTTCCAAGAATTGTGTACAGATCCTTGCAACATGGGGCCGTGCATTATCCTGCTGCAACATGAGGTGATGTTCTTGGATGTATGGCACAACAATGGGCCTCTGGATCTCGTCACGGTATCTCTGTGCATTCAAAATGCCATCAATAAAATGCACCTGTGTTCTTCATCCATAACAGACGCCTGCCCATACCATAACCCCACCGCCACCATGGGCCACTCGATCCACAACACTGACATCAGAAAACCGCTCACCCACACGACGCCACACACGCTGTCTGCCATCTGCCCTTAACAGTGTGAACCGGGATTCATCCGTGAAGAGAACACCTCTCCAACATGCCAAACGCCAGCGAATGTGAGCATTTGCCCACTCAAGTCGGTTACGACGACAAACTGGAGTCAGGTCGAGATCCCGATGAGGACGACGAGCATGCAGATGAGCTTCCCTGAGACGGTTTCTTTTTTTTTTAGAAACATATGTTTATTGAGTTTTAACAGCTTACAACAACAACAACAAAAACAGTATTTTAATACATTGAACAAGGCATATAACAACCAAACTTTATAGTTTGGTTGTTATAGGATAAGCGTTAGCTGTTATGTTGGGAGTGAAATATTTTATAGTTTTATAACTATAAAATATTCCACTCTCCCCACCTCAAAGGTGACTTAAAAATAAATAAATAAATAATAAAATGAAAGAAAAAATAAATAAATAAATGGATAATGACATTACATCATCATGCACAGCTTAATGTCACATAGTTAAGGTATCAACAGTTAGGGACATGTCATCTTGTAGTTTCCAGAGTTTCTTCAACTTCACAGTTCTCTAAAAATGCAAGAAAGGGATTCCAGATCTCTTTAAATTTGGCTGATTTCTTTTTTAGTGTATATGTTAACTTTTCGAGAACAAGGCATGACGATAGTTCTTTCAGCCAACGACCAACAGAAGGTCTCCTAATGTCTTTCCAGCAAAGAGAGATCAAACGTCTAGCCTGTGCTAAACATAAGTCCGTGAGTTTCTTCTCTTCGCTGTTTAGCATACAGTCATTTGGATATAAATTAAGAATACAAAGTGCAGGACAGTCGGGTACTGGATTCCGGGTCATCTAAGAAATGCAGTTTAGAACTTCATTCCAGAAATTTCGTATCTCAGGACAGTCCCATAGGCAGTGAAGTAAGGTGCCCTTTTCAACTGCATTTAACACAGATATCAGGAATATCTGGATTCATCTTATTCAATTTATCTGGAGTAATATAAGTTCTCATAATCCAATTATATTGAATCAGTCTAAGGTGGGTATTTACTGTTAGGAGTTGAGCATTCGAACACACCTCTCTCCAATCCTCCTCTGAGAGGTCTATTTTCAAGTCAGTTGCCCATTGAATTTTCCTGTGTTCAGCAGAGTCTTTATGATTTGTCACCAGTATATTATAGAGTAAGGATATTTGACCCTTGCCAGAACGATTGTTCACTGCTATGTTTTCTAAACAGGGACAAAGGGGGCTGTGTATAAGAGTGCATCTGTGCATAAACAAAACTTCGTAGCTGTAGGTATTTAAACAGGTGTGTCCGAGGAATATCATATTCATTTCTGATTTCTTCAAATGAAACTAATTTACCTTCTTTGTATAGATCCATAACTTTGCAAATGCCCTTTGTTGCCCACATTTTAAAACCTTGGTCTTTTCTGCCAGGAGTGAAGTTATCATTCCCCCATATTGGTGAGAAGCCTGAAAACATAGTGGATTCACCAAGAAACAGGATTAATTACTTTCATGATGGGGAACGGACCAATGAACCTGGGAGCAAGCTTCCTTGGCAGACCATGGATGGGCAGATGGCGTGTAGAGAGCTAGACCCTTTGTCCAGGGGAATTATCAGGTGCTTGCGACCTCTTCCTGTTCGTTGCAACCTTGTACGCAGCCGATGCACGCAGTCAGGCCCGACGGGCCCGCTCCCAGGTCCGTCAGCAGCGGAGGATGAGGGACAAGGCCGAAGGCACACGGGAGGTCAAGTCTGTGGAAGAAAACAGAGGAGGTTAAAAGCTAGGGATGGGTATTGATAAGATTTTATCAATATCGATACCATTAATGATTCCGCTTATCGATCCAATTCCTTATTGATTCCCTTATCGAAACCTCCTGTGAATTTTCTGTGTACTAAAAGTAGGCTTTACAGGTTTTCTATGTCAGCAACATTTTATTGAGTCTTAAAGTAAATAAAAATGAAATTGGTCACTGGATCCTTAAACTCTGGACATAATAAACTCTACATGGTGCATCCTTGATCTCTGGACATAAATAGAAATAAACAAAATCTGTAGTTTTGTCAAAAGCATTTCCTTTCAGACATTATAGGCATGAATGTCTTTCCATATCACTGAGCTGAGCTCATGCAGCTGGCTGCACGTCAGGATGTAATTCATAAAGAATGCAGGACATCTCATTTTGGGAATAAAAAACATTTTAGTCGATTGTAGTTTATTGTCTGCATTACAGCATTTGGAAAGAGGTTTTATTTAAAGTGGCAATTTGTTTTGAAGTTATTAATTCCAACAGAGAGCCGCACAGCGTTTGGAGCTGTGCCAATGGAACGGAGGATGATTCTCATTTCTTGACTGCAACAAGACAAGAGTCCCAGTTAGTGACTTTAATCCACACAAAAGTGACTCACGATTGACATATTTTAATGGCTTTGAGAGGGGTTAAGATGCAGACTTGCCGCTTCTGAAGAGCAGCGAATCAAAGAACCAATGAGCCAGAGGATCGAAGCACTGCTTCATTGGTTCATGCTTCAAAGTTGAGTCGTGCAGTTAATTACAGAGCCGCTGCAGGGTCTGTAATCAACGTAGAGAAATGATCATTTTCCCGACAAGCACCCTCAAAAACAACAGCCACTCTGAAGGACCGATAAGGGAATCGTTAAGCAAAAAGGCTATTGATGTCGGTGGATCGAATCAATTCCAATGATACCCAAAAAGAACCAGTTCTCGATACTCATCCCTATTGAAAACAGTGGACATGTGGAACGTAGAGTAGCCAGTGGATGCAGAGGGTAAGCAGTTGTAAGCGAGCTCCATCCATGCTAGCTGGGAGGACCAGGAGCCTGGGTGCTGAGAGGCGAGAATACGCAGACCCTTCTGGTTGACTCTTTCTGATTGTCCGTTAGCCTGCGGATGGTACCTGGAGGTGAGGCTGGAGGAGACTCCCAACAGATGACAAAACTCCTTCCAGAAATAAGAAATAAACTGCGGGCCATGGTCCAAAACAATGTCCTGTGGAAACCCATGTAACCTAAAAATGTGAGTTAACAATGCTTCAGCTGTTTCTTTAGCGGAAGGTAACTTAGGAAGTGGCACAAAATGTGCCATCTTGGAAAGTCGATCAACACCAGTGAGTATTACAGTATTTCCCTGGGAAGGCGGTAAGCCTGTTACAAAATCTACCGAGATGTTTGACCATGGTCATGTTGGAACAGGTAACGGTTGGAGTCAGTTGTCGGGTGGAAGATTTGCACATAGCACATCTGACATGCCCTGATGTATTCTGTCACATCGGAGAGCAGCCAAGGCCACCAGAACCTCTCCTGGATGATGTGCGCGATGTTCTTAATGCCCGGGGGGCATGTGAAGCAACTTTCATGAGCCCAACGAATGACCTCCCCCCGTAGTGAGTCTGGCACAAACAACTTCTCCTGAGGACAACCTGGAGGAACGGGAATGTTAAGCACAGTGGACCCTAGTCTCAATGTCCCAGGTGATAGCGGAGACAAAGCAGGATGCGGGCAAGATGGTACTGGGTACAGACGGTTCTTCTGACAGGTCTTCGCACCGGGAGAGGGCATCGGGCTTGACGTTTTTAGATCCGGGCCCGTATGACAGGACGAAGTTGAAGTGACTAAAGAAGCTGGACCACCTAGCTTGCTGGGAATTTAGCCGTTTGGCCGAGTGTAGGTATTCAGGATTTTTATGATCGGCCCACACTAAGAATGGTACTTGTGCCCCTTCTAGCCAATGGTGCCACTCTTCCAAGGCCACTTTTACAGCCAACAGTTCCCGGTTGCCAGTGTTGTAATTTCGTTCGGCTGGAGACAATTTCTTGGACAAATAAGCACAAGGATGTAACTTCCTATCTGCAGGAACAGTTTGAGAGAAAGTGGCTCCGACACCAACGTCGGAAGCATCCACCTCGACCATGAAACTGTCGGGTGGTGTCAGGGAGGAGTAGAACTGGGGCCGCTATGAAGCGCTTCTTTAGGCCTTGGATTTACTGACATCTGTGAGATTGTGATAACACGGAGGTACCCCATTTAGATCAGGATTAGGTGAAACGACAATTTCGGCAGATGTGAAAACACAGTGTCCTGCACAGGCAGGTCCCCACAAACTGATTTGTCCTTCGGACCAATTTATCTGAGGACAATGTTTATATTAACCAGGGATGCCTCAAAATAGCTGAGTGAGTCATTTTGTCAAATACATGAAAACTTATAATTTCTGAATGGGTTCCTGCAATGATCAGTTGGATGGACTGAGTACAGTGAGTAATGTTACCAAGCTCCTGGCCGTCCACAGCATGCATCACCAGAGGATGTGAGATGTGGTATAATTTAAGGTGCAGGGACCAGAAAGGGTTGCAATCAAAACAAAATAGCGTCTGAGCCAGAATCAATGCACATCGGAGGCAACTGGAGGAATATTCAGGGATGAATTTGGCTGTGATCACATTTTGAGGAGTAACCGAAGAAATGGAATTCTGACTCACCCGCAGTTCCAATCTTGATCGCGCGGGGGCACTCCCGGATTGGCAATCAGTGACCACATGCCCTGCCTGCCCACAGTAGAAGCACAGACCCTGGTCCAGTCCAAAAAGAGCAAACGGATCAGAATCATCAGGCAAAGGCATGGTCGGTACAAACAGGCAGGTGGTCAAAAACACAACATGGCAGCAGGACTTGACAAACACAAACTCAGAGCTAGAAGCAAAGGCACAAGGCGCAACGATCAGGCAAATCACTAGTGCAACCAGCGGGGCTTAAATACACTTTGATGATGAGCTGCAGATTGGAAACACGTGTGGAAAGATCTAGAAACTGGTGTGGCCCAGACAGAGTGTAACGCTTACCACCAAGCACCAAGAGAGACAGCCAAGAGAGGTACGAACAAACAAAGCCCAAGCAGGAAACACCAAGCCAGAGAAGATGCAAGACCAAACATAGAACATAACACAGCTGAGAAGTGGAGACCAATGTTTCCTGGTTTGTAATCATGTAGCTTTCTGCACCGACACTGGTATGACTGGGGTGAACCTCGTGACACAGATCCGAACCTACAGTCAGAGCTCAGACAGGCCACAAAACACAGAGGAGATCAGTGGTTACAGTCTGAGGCTCTTCAGTCCTTCACCAAGAGACAATAATGTGTCAGGGCGGGATCCTGAAATAAATTAAGCAACATAAATAAATTAGTAAGTGTTAAATTCACTGACCTTCCACGCATCTCTTGCAGCTTGTTTTGATGTTCAATTCTGACATCAAGAGTCATTCTGGAAAACCGCTAACTTCAATGTTTATTTGCTACATCAGTGTGAACAATAAGTGGCAATATACAGCAATCTACATTATTATACACTAACGAACAGTGATGATACTATTAAACTGATTGATTTGCAGACTTTCCTGGCTGATGGCTTTAATCTCTTCACAGCCACATCCTGAACCGGCTCTGCATGAATCCCCTGGGAATTATATTAACAAGCAGACGTGTGTAATAGTGTCCTGCTTCATTGGAAGAAGTCAACGTCAAGTTTGTAACAAATCTAAAAGCCCAAAGTCTGTTTTTGTTTGACTGGGCCTGCATAAATCTTCTGTCAGCTGCTCCTGTTAGGAGTTCGTCATGCTGGATGGGATATTCCCAGCCCAGTCTAACATTTTTTTTTTTGTGCCCCTTGAAGAAATGAGTCAAATTTTCGTGACGGGGCTTTTTTAACTCACTATTACTAACCCTACTCCCACCCCTAACCCTAACCTTAACCATAACCTTATCTTACTCCTTCCCCCCACCCTAACCATAACCACCCCGACCCCCCCCCCCCCCCCCCCGCCCCCAACTTAACTTTTAATTTCGTGCAGCCATCACGGAATGAATGAAAATGAATTTGTGCTGCTGTGACGAAAATGAGGCACTTTTCGTCACAGTATCACGAACCAACAGATTAATGTATATTTTGTGCTGCTGAATCACGACTTGCAGTGAGACCAGGTTGATGTTCCATGACGCCTGTCCTCAGACCACTTAATGTTACAGACTGGATTTGACCTGATTGCTTTGCGCACAGTCTAAACTGATAAAACCAAGGTCTTCATATCTCTGTCTGGGACAGCGGTGCTGTGAAATGTTCTGTTCTTTGCTTATCACACTGACACAAACACATTCATCACAAAGTTTTGATATAACACATACCGCTCACACATAACGCGATCACGGTCACCCGCTTACAGTGTCAAACGCAACACTCTTCAACCAATCACATAGCTTTACTGATCCACACAACAGGCCAAGAAAAAACAGACGAAGACTACAGCATGCGCATAAGCCGTGTAAGAGCTAATCAGTTTGGCACCAAAAGCTACAAGCTTTCCAATGTGACACAGAATAAAATAAAGCCTTTTAAGAGAAAGAGAGTAGACGCTGATCATCTGAAATAGACTAACTGCACATTTAAAGTGAAGCAGTGTGTTTGTTTTTAAAAAACACACAGTCCGTTCTACTTGGTGAGTGACTATTCGCCCAGCAGCCAGCTGCCGTCTCTCTGCCTGGTGTGAGGGGCTCAGCACCCCCTCACACCGGGCGAGTCACAGCTCCGTCCCCGGCCACACTGACAAACATTCTCTGAAAGAAGATCCACTCAGCAAAAATACACTCTTTCTTCTGTGTTTTGCTCAGACTCACACTGGGTGTTTCACTTTTTAATTTTTGCTTTTTTGGGGGAAAAGAAGGCGGAACAGTGACTGCAAGGTTTACATGTTCAACCTCCAGCTGAAATGCATCTGCTGAAATACAGAGAAAGAGAGATTTAAAAAAAAAAATCACACAGGGACCCAGTCCACCAACCTTTAAAAAAAAACTCAAAAATGGTTACATTTTACAAGTTGGGGGGAAAACTAAACAGAAAGCCACATCCCATCGCCATTTCAGCAAAATGTGAAGACTTTGGTGCAGCGACATTGTGCCATTGCTTAGGGAGAACCCTGGACTATTGATGTTGTTTAAAAATGCACAAGTACTTTTTATCCAATTACTTGATTAATCACCAGAATAATCGATAGAATACTCGATTACTAAACTAACCGATAGCTGCACCCCTAGTTTCTATACCAAATGAGCATATAATGGAGATAAAGAGTTTAAAATATGGTTGACTTTTAAGCATCAGTTTGGGGGGAAAAAAACGGTTTGGCACACTGGCTGTCAGGATCTGCCCCAGCCCGGGGTTCATGTCTGGGTTTTCCCCTTATTTGGGTCTAGGCTTTCTCTGAGGGTTTTACGGTTTTAATTTTCATTTCATTATATGTTGTCATTTAAGTCTTAGTTTGGGGCTGTTAGTTTCTTTACTTTGTATAATGCTTTTGTTACCGTTATAATTCTCTGTTTATCATTTATTTGTGGTTTAGTCATTCATAACATTACTTATATTCTGTAGTCTCTGGTTTTATTTTTGTTCATCATTTATTTCCTATTCAGTCAATAGCTTGTTTTGTCATGTTTATTGCATTCACTTGCCTGTATCACGTCCTCTTATTTTAGTTATTATCATTATTTTTCTGGTTTTCCACTCTTGGACACGCCACCTTAGTTCTTAGTTTTGCCCCTTTGTTTTGTCTGCGTTTATTATGGTTAGTCAAGCACGGCACGTCTTGCACCATTGGGTTTTCTGTCACTTAATTATCTTGTCCCAGTTCACTTTGCTTTTGTCTTACTGCACTCTCTTGCACTTACCTTTGTCTTCCCCGGTCACGCCCCCTTCCAGCATGTTCTGCACACCTGTTCCTCATTTCACACCCTGATTCTTCCACTAGTATTTAAGCCCTCACAGTCTCACAGTCCCTCGACATTTTTGGTTTTGGAGAGTGTGTTTGATATAGTAATAATCTGAATGACCGGAGGGGCTGGAGGAAGGTGGAGGGGGCCTGCTTGCCCGCTGTCTGCAACATGCAGAGCCCCTGGCATGATGGAATTCTTGAAGACATTAGCAACGCTGAAGGAAATATGGCGCAAGATTCAAGCATGTTGAGTACCATGAGTGTGTCAATGGGTGATAGTACGGATTGGAGGGGGTGACCTCATGCCGTGGCAAATGGTGACCAATGTTAAAAAATGGAAAGAACGGAATGCTAATTCTGAATGGGGTACTTCTGAATCGGAGAGTGATATTGAGCTAAGGAGAGCTAAAGGTGGGCAGACACTGTATGATATTTTCAATCATTGTACTTGGCTCCAGCTCAAACTGTGCGACAAAACCGCAGGGTGTAAAAGTTCAGAGTGCACGATTTATGTTCTCACACTGTACGGCCCGATGCTCTGATGCAATCTTGTGTCTCCAGAAGCAAAACGTAAACAGAAGCTTTTTTTCTTTTTCCTTTTTTCTTTTTTTCAAACTTTATTTACATTTCTTATTTTTACAAAAATTCTCGATGGGAGACATCAAAGTTTAAAAAAATACAAGACTTTAAATGAGTTGAAGAATAATGGGGGAAAAAAGAAACAGAAGCTGCTCTCTCAGAGAGATGATCACTGTTTATGCTCTCTCCGGTGTTTGTACATGCACAGTGCGAGAGAAGCTTGTAGTGCTGCTTCAGCAGTGCGGAACCCTCACGACGGCCAACCACAATATCTAACAGGTTTGATTTTCATCCGACCATATAATTGCTGATTGGGAGGTGGTCGTGAGAGGTTAAACGCAGCTCGTTACTCCATGTATACTACACGATGCAGGACGCGCGATTAAGTTGAAACTCAGCCTGATCCAAAAAATTTGCGCACGAGTGAAAAATTGGCTGAGAAAGGGCCAAAACTCACACATTGTAAGCCCAGCTTAAAGCTAGCAGAGATGGCCAGTCCTTAGGAGATGAAACAAATGAATGGAAGGTGATACTTACCATTAAAGAAGACGGTGGTCATTTTCATCCTATTAAAGTAGCCAAGGACACTGAAAGTCAAATGGGTAAAATCAAGTTTGCCAAGTTTTTGAGGAACAAGAGGCTTCTTATTTTTGCTAAAAGCAGAGCCCAGAGAGACTCGTTTTTGCATGTTGATACTTTATGTGGTAAAAAGATCGGTGCTAGTGTGGAGTGGAGTTTTTTGTAATCTCCCTTTAACCATGACTATAGATGAATTGATAAGTTAAAGGTGGGAGAGTGGTTAATGCTACTAGATTACAAAGAAGGAAGCCAGGAATTAAAAGTGATAGTCTATCAGTTGTGCTGGAATGTACAAATGTCTTACCCAAATTTGTCAGCCTGGGATTTATCAGCTATGAGGTCAGAGAATTTGTTCCATTGCCTCTTAGATGCTTTAAATGTCAAAGATTTGGCCATACTGCTATGCAATGCAAAGGAAGAGTAAGATGTGCCCGGTGTGGAGGAGAACATGAATATGGAAACTGTGGAAGAGAAACTAAGATTAAATGCTGTAATTGTGGTGGAGACCATAGTGCAGCTTACAGGCAGTCAATATTCAAGCAAGGGAGGTCATGAAGTATAAGGTAACTAACCAAGTCTCCTATGCAGATGCCGTCAGGAAAGTTAAGCGGGCTGAAGTAGCCCACTCTGATCCTCCTTCAGTGTCAAGCTCCTGGCCCACTCCCAGGCCCCAAACTGTGAGTTCGGCTCCTCTTCGCAGTCAGAGGGCGCAACAACTGGAGCAAGGTCTACAGAGAATTTTCAAAGATACACTGATATTAGACAAGATTAGCCTAGCTGCCTTTATGTGTCAGGTAATTGATGTGGCAGTATGGAAAAGAAAGAAGACAGAATTAAGAGTGTTGTGGAAGCAGCAATTAAATTCTTGGCTATTAATGTTGATGATGTTAAAAAGATTCAAGATCTTATTAAAAAAAGATGGTGATTTGGTATCAAATTTGGATTAATATAACAATGGTTTTCCGAATATTACAATGGATTGCCATGAGTTTAATTGCTAATGGACAATGGAGTTTAATTGCTAACGGATAATTTCTGCATTGTGAGATCAATAAAGTATATCTCTCAAGTAGGTTATTTCCGAAATGGAACGGAGCCCTGAGATCATTTGTATTCAGGAAACATGGCTTAAACCACATTTGGATTTTCTTTTGCCAGGCTTCACATCTGTCAGGTATGACAGGAAAGACATCCAGGGTGGGGGGGGGGGGGGGGGGGGGGGTTTAATGGTCATCAAAAATTCAGTGGCATTTAAAAGGGACTCTGTGTCTAGTGACCATGAGTGTGTAACTATTACTATATGTAGCCCTAGGGGTGACATCAAGCTTGTGAATTTTTATAATACATGTAAGAAGCTCCCCCTCGAACTGCCACC
Organism: Thalassophryne amazonica; assembly: GCF_902500255.1. Lineage (NCBI taxonomy): Eukaryota > Metazoa > Chordata > Actinopteri > Batrachoidiformes > Batrachoididae > Thalassophryne > Thalassophryne amazonica. The sequence goes on from NC_047104.1 coordinate 17,243,624, forward strand.
TCATCATTGTGGGGGAGTTTGCATTCCCGGATGATCCTAGGAGCTCCATTGTCGGGGGCTTCATGCCCCTGGTAGGGTCTCCCTTGGCAAACAGGTCCTAGGTGATGGGCCAGACTAAGGGCAGTTCAAAAGCTCCCATGACCGACATGAAATCAAGGACCGAGACGTCGCCTGGTATGGCGGAGCCAGGGCCCCACCCTGGAGCCAGGCCTGGGGTTGGGGCTCACACGCGAGCGCTTGGTGGTTGGGCATCAGCCCACGGGGCCCGGCCGGGCTCAGCACGAAAGAGCAATGTGGGCACGCCCTCCTGTGGGGTCACCACCTGCAGAGGGGGCCATGGAGGTCGGGTGCAGAGAGGACTGGGTGGCAGTCGAGGGCGGGTGGCCCGGCGGCCCAGGCCACGCTCACAGCCTCTGGCTGTTGGGATGTGGAATGTGACCTCGCTGGGGGGGGAAGGAGCCTGAGCTTGTGCGGGAGGTTCAGAGGTAGACTAGAGATAGTTGGGCTCACCTCCATGCACAGCTTGGGCTCTGGTACCCAAGTCTTGGAGAGGGGCTGGATGCTCCACTTTTCTGGCGTTGCTCACGGGGAGAGGTGGCGAGCTGGGGTAGCATTGGTTATTGCTCCTCAGCTCAGTCGCCATGTGTTGGAGTTCACCCTGGTGAACGAGAGAGTCGTGTCCCTACGCATTCGGGTTGGGGACAAGTCTCTTGCTGTTGTCTCGGCCTATGGGCCAAGCAGCAGTGCAGAGTACCCAACCTTCTTGGAGTTTCTGGGAGGGGTACTAGATAGTGCTCCAACCGGGGACTCCATTGTTCTCCTGGGGCACGTCAACGCCCACGTGGGCTGTGACAGTGAGATCTGGAGGGGCGTGATTGGGAAGCACGGCCTCCCTGATCTGAACCCGAGTGGTGTTCAGTTGTTGGACTTCTGTGCTAGTCACAGTTTGTCCATCATGAACACCATGTTTGAGCACAGGGGTGTCCATATGCACACGTGGCACCAGGACACCCTGAGCCGGAGGTCGATGATCGACTTTGTAGTCATATCATCTGACCTTCGGCCATGTGTCTCGGACACTCAGGTAAAGAGAGGGGCTGAGCTGTTGACTGATCACCACCTGGTGGTGAGTTGGATCCACTGGGAAGGGAGGAAGCCGGTCAGACCTGGCAGGCCCAAATGTATTGTGAGGGTCTGCTGGGAACGACTGGCGGAACCCTCTGTCAGCGAGGTCTTCAACTCCCACCTCCGGGAGAGCTTCTCCCAGATCCCGGGGGAGGCTGGAGACATGGAGTCTGAGTGGACCATGTTCTCCACCTCCACTGTCGATGCGGCCACCTGCAGCTGTGGTCGCAAGGTCTCTGGTGCCTGTCGTGGTGGCAATCCCCAAACCCAGTGGTGGACACTGGAAATAAGGGATGCCGTCAAGCTGAAGAAGGAGTCCTACTTGTCTTTGTTGGTAGGTGGGACCCCAGAGGCAGCTGACAGGTACTGGCAGGCCAAGCATACTGCAGCCTGTGCGGTCGCAGAGGCAAAAACTCGGTTCTGGGAGGAGTTTGGAGAGGCCATGGATGAGGATTATCAGTCGGGCTCTAAGAAATTCTGGAAAACCGTCCGACGCCTCAGGAGGCGGAAGCAGCTCTCTGCCAACACTGTCTATAGTGCAGGTGGGGAGCTGTTGACCCTGACTGGGGATGTTGTTGGGCGGTGGAAGGAATACTTCGAGGATCTCCTCGAAGAATGGAGAAAGTTTCAGATGACCTGCTTGGAGGTCTGTGAGAGTCTAGAATTGCCACAAGATGTAGAAGAATGTAACACAATAGTCACCAGTATGAGTGTATTCCTAGGAAGTCAGGAGGTGGAAAACGGAAAGTAGTTCCATGGTGGACCGACGAATGTACAGCGGCCATCAAAGATAGGAATTGTGCGCGGCGGAATTTAAGAAAGTGTTGCAATCAAGACAACATAATTGACTATCAAAGAAAAGTGGCACTAGCAAGGAGAGTTATTAAATCTTCCAAAAGGAATGTGTGGAGACAGTTTTGTTTAACTATTGGTAGCGACACTCAGCTGAAAAATGTGTGGGCAATGATAAGGAAAATGAAAGGAAAGAAACAGTATAATAATATCCTTGTACTTGTGGATGGAGATTATTACGCCATTACAAACAAAGAAAAGGCAGATTTATTGGGTAAAAAGTTTGCTAATACTGTACACAGTGGTAGTCATTTAGATGATATGCATAGAATACAAAAGGAAGAACTACTTCAACGTAATCCAGAGATAACATTGAAAAAGTTCAGAGAGGTTACACCTTTGGATGTGGATTTTTCAACAGATGAGATGAAAAGAGTGTTGATTGTAAGTGGTTTCTCAGCTCCAGGGCAGGATCTTTTATGCTATATAATGTTTAGACACCTTCCGGATGAAGCTTTGAGAGCTGTTCTCCATGTATTTAATAAAATCTGGGAAGCAGGGCAACTGCCAGCAAGCTGGAAGAGCTCAATCATACTTCCATTTGGCAAACCTGGGAAAGATCCAGCAGATGCAGGTAATTACCGGCCTACAGCTGTCACGTCTCATATAGCGAAATGGATGGAGAAAATTATTGTTGATCGGTTATCATACTACTTGGAGCAGAAACGTTTATTTAATCCATGTCAATGCGGATTTAGGAAAGGACAGGATACAATGGATGCTCTTGTTAAAGTCAGTAAGGAAGCAGAATGTTGTGATTTGCCCCTGGTCTGCTGGTTTGTCTGTCTTTGTATTTTCAGGTGAAGTTGAGGTGGAGCTGCTGGGTGAAGTTGCCACGGGTGTATCTGCTATGGGTCACATCAGGGCTCTGCTCCCAGCTGTCATGTTACTCGTGGGCCCCGCTCTATCTGTCAAGTCAGCACGTGGAGTTGACAGAGCAGTGTCGCACAGCTGATCTGCATTCTGCTGAGTGGGTGTCCACAGCTGACTCTCATTGCATCTCATCACCGTTCAAGATTTAACCTTGGACCTTCCACTGGTTCGGGGCCAGAATCTTTTCTCTCGACCTCCTGAAGAACCTCTGTGTTCCTCCTGGCTGGAACCGGGTTTCCACGGGTGCCCTGCTGTGCCATGCCATCGCTCTCAGCCGGTAACCTTAATCTTATGTTTTGCCCTGGCTTTGTTTGGCGTCCCATCGCCACAAATGAAGCTCTGAGTTTTAATCCCCCGCTGTGAGCCTCCGAGCTCATAAACGTTTCCTGCTGTGTTTTTTCTGGACTGGAGTCCCCGCGCTCCACGCGTCCTGTCGTAACCCGCTGCTGTGGGCTCCCATGTCCAGGCACAGTATGTAACTCGTTGTGAATTTTCCACTGCCGCTCCAGGCGCAGTATGTAACTTGTCGTAAATTTTTCCACTGCCGCTTCCAGGCGCAGTATGTAACTCGTCGTGAATTTTCCACTGCCGCTTCCAGGCGCAGTATGTAACTCGTCGTAAATTTACCAATGCCGCTCCAGGCGCAGTATGTAACTTGTCGTGAATTTTCCACTGCCACTTCCAGGAGCAGTATGTAACTCGTGGTGAATTTTCCACTGCCGCTTCCAGGCGCAATATGCAATTCATTGTGTTTTTCCTCCTGGGGTTTTCCAGGCTTAGAGAGCACTTGATAAGTGGAGCTTCCAGGTAACCTGGACTTAATTAATGGTGATTTCCTGTTAAGCGTTCAGGCTTAATTAGTCTTTGTTTCCTCTGCAAGTTTTTCCAGTTCAGATATAACTGTCCGTGTATTTCTTTGAGCTTTTGAATTGCAATGTTTAAGTTATCAATAAGAATTCTTTTGCTGTATGAGTTAAAGCTGTAAACATGACTTCTGTATTTAAAGTGGATCATTCTGTTGTGGGGCCGCCAGAAGAGGAGGTACTGCTGGCCCCACCACCAGAGGGCGCCCTGTCTGGAGTGCGGGCTCCAGACACCAGAGGGCGCAGCCGCCTCACAGGAGCAGCCAGGGTGACAGCTGTCACGCATCACCTGCAACAGCTGTTACCACTCATCTGATCAGCAGGGGTACATCAGCAGGACGACGTCTCCACCTCTTTGCCGAGATATCGTTCTACCTGGAAGGTAATATTCTCAGCTGACTACTTGACAGTAACCTTTTGTGATTTTTGTGAGTGATAGCAGACTTTTTTCCAACGAGAGGTGGAGGTAGTTTTCCTGCCGTGCGGATTGCTGGGTGCATACGCGCCCACATTTAATTGTTTTTTTGTTCCTCGCCAGCAGTACCAGGTCCGACACGCGGAGGCAGTGGCCACCTGGGAGTTCGGGACTTGGCGGCTCCAGTATTCCCAGGGTCTGGTGGCAGAGGAAATCGTGTGGTTCTCCATGTATTTAATAAAATCTGGGAAGCAGGGCAACTGCCAGCAAGCTGGAAGAGCTCAATCATACTTCCATTTGGCAAACCTGGGAAAGATCCAGCAGATGCAGGTAATTACCGGCCTACAGCTGTCACGTCTCATATAGCGAAATGGATGGAGAAAATTATTGTTGATCGGTTATCATACTACTTGGAGCAGGAAAGTTTATTAATCCATGTCAATGCGGATTTAGGAAAGGACAGGATACAATGGATGCTCTTGTTAAAGTCAGTAAGGAAGCAGAATGTTGTGATTTGCCCCTGGTCTGCTGGTTTGTCTGTCTTTGTATTTTCAGGTGAAGTTGAGGTGGAGCTGCTGGGTGAAGTTGCCACGGGTGTATCTGCTATGGGTCACATCAGGGCTCTGCTCCCAGCTGTCATGTTACTCGTGGGCCCCGCTCTATCTGTCAAGTCAGCACGTGGAGTTGACAGAGCAGTGTCGCACAGCTGATCTGCATTCTGCTGAGTGGGTGTCCACAGCTGACTCTCATTGCATCTCATCACCGTTCAAGATTTAACCTTGGACCTTCCACTGGTTCGGGGCCAGAATCTTTTCTCTCGACCTCCTGAAGAACCTCTGTGTTCCTCCTGGCTGGAACCGGGTTTCCACGGGTGCCCTGCTGTGCCATGCCATCGCTCTCAGCCGGTAACCTTAATCTTATGTTTTGCCCTGGCTTTGTTTGGCGTCCCATCGCCACAAATGAAGCTCTGAGTTTTAATCCCCCGCTGTGAGCCTCCGAGCTCATAAACGTTTCCTGCTGTGTTTTTTCTGGACTGGAGTCCCCGCGCTCCACGCGTCCTGTCGTAACCCGCTGCTGTGGGCTCCCATGTCCAGGCACAGTATGTAACTCGTTGTGAATTTTCCACTGCCGCTTCCAGGCGCAGTATGTAACTTGTCGTAAATTTTCCACTGCCGCTTCCAGGCGCAGTATGTAACTCGTCGTGAATTTTCCACTGCCGCTTCCAGGCGCAGTATGTAACTCGTCGTAAATTTTCCACTGCCGCTTCCAGGCGCAGTATGTAACTTGTCGTGAATTTTCCACTGCCACTTCCAGGCGCAGTATGTAACTCGTGGTGAATTTTCCACTGCCGCTTCCAGGCGCAATATGCAATTCATTGTGTTTTTTCCTCCTGGGGTTTTCCAGGCTTAGAGAGCACTTGATAAGTGGAGCTTCCAGGTAACCTGGACTTAATTAATGGTGATTTCCCTGTTAAGCGTTCAGGCTTAATTTAGTCTTTGTTTCCTCTGCAAGTTTTTCCAGTTCAGATATAACTGTCCGTGTATTTCTTTGAGCTTTTGAATTGCAATGTTTAAGTTATCAATAAGAATTCTTTTGCTGTGTGAGTTAAAGCTGTAAACATGACTTCTGTTATTTAAAGTGGATCATTCTGTTGTGTGGGCCGCCAGAAGAGGAGGTACTGCTGGCCCACCACCAGAGGGCGCCCTGTCTGGAGTGCGGGCTCCAGACACCAGAGGGCGCAGCCGCCTCACAGGAGCAGCCAGGGTGACAGCTGTCACGCATCACCTGCAACAGCTGTTACCACTCATCTGATCAGCAGGGGTACATCAGCAGGACGACGTCTCCACCTCTTTGCCGAGATATCGTTCTACCTGGAAGGTAATATTCTCAGCTGACTACTTGACAGTAACCTTTTGTGATTTTTGTGAGTGATAGCAGACTTTTTTCCAACGAGAGGTGGAGGTAGTTTTCCTGCCGTGCGGATTGCTGGGTGCATACGCGCCCACATTTAATTGTTTTTTTGTTCCTCGCCAGCAGTACCAGGTCCGACACGCGGAGGCAGTGGCCAACTGGGAGTTCGGGACTTGGCGGCTCCAGTATTCCCAGGGTCTGGTGGCAGAGGAAATCGTGTGGTTCCGGTTCTGCTTTGGACAGACGTCTCCTATCTTCGAGCCTGCCCACACGACACCTTTTGTGATTTGGCTTTTGTCTATTGTTATAATCTGTTGTATTCGTTGTGCCCATTCACAACAGTAAAGTGTTGTTATTTGACTTCCTCCATTGTCCGTTCATTTGCGCCCCCTGTTGTGGTCTGTGTACCTACACTTTCCCAACAGGATATCTCGGCCAACGTTCATGGACCCCGAGGGGCGTCAACCGGCTGTTGAACGGCCAATGGAAGAGCAGGGTGCACAGGCGTCTGCAGGAGGAATGATCGGTGAGTTGCAGCGAATCCTCACCGCTTTACGACTCGGCTGGATCTGATGACCGAGAGCAGAACGTCCTCCTTAACCGCAGGGTGGAGGCTCTCGCCGCACAGGTGGAAGCGCGCCCTCAGGGCGCTGCTGCGGCTCCCCCTCCCTGTCAATCCTGTGCGCAACAGTAATGTTCCACAGGTCGTTCAATGACCCCGCCACCTTCTCCTGAAGCATACATAAGCCCTCCAGAGCGCTACGGGGGTTGTGTGGAGGGACATGCGCGGACTTTCTTATGCAGTGTTTGCTCGTCTTTGTACAACGTCCCGTCATGTACGCGACTGATGCTAGTAAGATAGCTTATGTGATTAATCTGCTTCGCGGCGAGGCACGCGCTTGGGCTACAGCGCTCTGGGAGCAAAACTCATGGCTCCTTCTGACATATGATGGGTTTGTGAGGGAGTTCAGAACAGTGTTCGATCACCCGAATAGAGGAGAGACCGCTTCAGCCGTGCTTGCTGTCAATGAGACAGCTGCTTATGCAGTCGACTTCCGCATCGCGGCTGCGAGGTCCGGCTGGAATAACACTGCCCTCCGCGCCGCCTTCGTAAACGGACTGTCGTTGGTTCTGAAGGAGCACCTGGTGGCACAAGGACGAACCGTGGGATTTAGACGGGCTTATTGATCTCGTTATACGATTAGACAATCGGTTAGATGAACGCCGTCGGGAACGAGACGAAGGGCGTGGCCGGGCATGCGCCGTCCCTCTCCCTTCCGGTTCCGACCGAGTTCCGCCCTCCCCACGCTCCACGGCCTCTACGCTCCGTGTGGTTACAGCTCCCCCTGCTGACGAAGCTATGGACACGAGCAGGGCCACATTTAGGGCACCAGATAGACAGAGGAGGCTGGCCCGCGGAGCGTGCTTTGCTTGTGGCTCAATAGAGCATCAAGTGAGGGACTGCCCCGAGCGGTTAAACACCAACGCCCGCCCCTAGACACTGGGTTAGGGGTGGGCCAAAACATTCACGTGGGACATACCCATATTGCCACACGACTCCCAGTGACAATCCTTTATGAGGATTTAACCCTGAAGGCCCCAGCACTGGTGGACACGGGCTCTGAAGGGAATCTGTTAGACAGCAGATGGGCCAGGGAAGTAGGGCTCCCTCTGGTGGCGCTTACCTCGCCTGTGCAGGTGCGGGCACTAGATGGCTCCCTACTTCCTCTAATCACACATAAGACACCACCAGTAACTTTGGTGGTGTCAGGAAATCACCGGGAGGAGATTGAGTTTTTTGTGGCTCCTGCCACCTCCCGCGTGATTTTAGGGTTCCCCTGGATGTTAAAACACAATCCCCGGATCGATTGGCCGTCCGGGGTAGTGGTTCAGTGGAGCGAGACCTGCCATCGGGTATATTTAGGTTCTCGTTCCTCCCGGTTCCCTGGCTAAGGAGGAGGTCAGAGTCCCGCCCAATCTGGGGACGGTGCCGGTGGAGTACCATGACCTTGTGGATGTGTTCAGTAAGGATCTGGCGCTCACCCTTCCCCCCCACCGTCCGTACGATTGTGCCATTGATTTGGTTCCGGGCGTTGAGTTCCCGTCCAGCAGGCTGTACAACCTCTCGCGACCTGAGCGCGAATCAATGGAGACCTACATCCGGGACTCTTTAGCCGCCGGGTTGATCCGGAATTCCACCTCCCCGATGGGTGCAGGTTTCTTTTTTGTGGGTAAAAAAGACGGCGGACTTCGTCCATGCATTGATTATAGGGGACTGAACGAAATCACGGTTCGTAATCGATACCCGTTGCCCTTGTTGGATTCAGTGTTCACGCCCCTGCATGGAGCCCAAATATTCACAAAGCTAGATCTTAGGAATGCGTATCACCTGGTTCGGATCCGGAAGGGAGACGAGTGGAAGATGGCATTTAACACCCCCTTAGGTCACTTTGAGTACCTGGTCATGCCGTTCGGCCTCACAAACGCCCCCGCGACATTCCAAGCATTAGTTAATGATGTCTTGCGGGATTTCCTGCACTGATTCGTCTTCGTATATCTAGACAATATACTCATCTTTTCTCCGGATCCTGAGACTCATGTCCGGCATGTACGTCAGGTCCTGCAGCGGTTGTTAGAGAACCGGCTGTTTGTGAAGGGCGAGAAGTGTGAGTTTCACCGCACCTCTTTGTCCTTCCTGGGGTTTATCCTCTCCCCCAACTCCGTCGCTCCTGATCCGGCCAAGGTTGCAGCGGTGAGAGACTGGCCCCAACCCACTAGCCGTAGGAAGCTGCAACAGTTCCTCGGCTTTGCAAATTTCTACAGGAGGTTCATTAAGGGCTACAGTCAGGTAGCTAGCCCCCTGACAGCCCTGACCTCACCAAAAGTCCCCTTCACCTGGTCGGATCGTTGCGATGCCGCGTTCAAGGAGTTGAAACGGCGCTTCTCATCTGCACCCGTTCTGGTGCAGCCTGATCCTAGTCACCAGTTAGTGGTTGAAGTGGACGCCTCGGACTCAGGGATAGGAGCTGTGCTTTCCCAGAGCGGGAAGACCGATAAGGTCCTTCACCCGTGTGCCTATTTTTCCCGCAGGTTGACCCCGGCCGAACGGAACTATAACGTCGGCAATCGAGAACTCCTTGCGGTGAAAGAGGCCCTTGAAGAGTGGAGACACCTGTTGGAGGGAACGTCCGTGCCATTCACGGTTTTCACTGACCATCGGAACCAGGAGTATATCAGGACCGCCAAGCGGCTGAATCCCAGGCAAGCCCGCTGGTCACTGTTCTTCGGCTGTTTTGACTTCCGGATCACCTACCGTCCCGGGACCAAAAAACAGAGATCGGATGCCTTGTCCTGGGTGCATGAAGATGAAGTCAAAGCGGAGTTGTCGGATCCACCGGAACCCATCATCCCGGAGTCCACTATCGTGGCCACCCTCACCTGGGACGTAGAGAGAACCATCCGGGAGGCCCTGGCACGAAGCCCGGACCCCGGAACTGGGCCGAAGAACAAACTATACGTCCCACCAGAAGCTAGGGCTGCAGTCCTGGACTGTCACGGCTCCAAGCTCTCCTGTCATCCAGGGGTGCGAAGAACCGTGGCAGTTGTCCGGCAGCGCTTCTGGTGGGCGCCCCTAGAGGCCGACGTCCGGGATTATATCCAGGCCTGCACCACCTGCGCCAGGGGCAAGGCTGACCATCGCCGGGCATCAGGACTACTCCAGCCGTTGCCTGTGCCTCATCGCCCCTGGTCCCACATCGGCCTGGATTTTGTCACGGGCCTCCCGCCGTCCAGGGTAACACCACCATCCTCACGATAGTGGACCGATTCTCCAAGGCGGCCCACTTCGTGCCCCTCCCGAAGCTCCCGACAGCCCAGGAGACAGCGGACCTCCTGGTCCACCACGTCGTCCGGCTGCATGGGATTCCAACAGACATCGTCTCCGATCGTGGTCCCCAGTTCTCCTCGCAAGTCTGGAGGAGCTTCTGCCGGGAACTGGGGGCCACGGTGAGTCTCTCGTCCGGGTACCACCCTCAGACCAACGGGCAAGCAGAACGGGTAAACCAGGAGGTGGAACAGGCCTTGCGCTGCGTGACTGCCGCACACCCGGCGGCCTGGAGTACCCATTTGGCCTGGATCGAGTATGCCCATAACAGCCAGGTGTCTTCAGCCACCGGCCTCTCCCCTTTTGAGGTGTGCCTGGGGTATCAGCCCCCGTTGTTTCCGGTGGTTGAGGGAGAGGTCGGTGTGCCCTCGGTCCAGGCCCACCTACGGAAGTGCCGTCGGGTGTGGCGTGCCACCCGTTCTGCTTTGCTAAAGGCCCGGACGAGGGCAAAAGCCCATGCAGACCGTCGGCGGGCCCCGGCCCCTGCGTATCGGCCAGGGCAGGAGGTGTGGTTATCCACAAAGGACATTCCCCTCAAGGTGGACTCCCCCAAGCTACAGGACCGTTACATCGGCCTATTCAAGATCCTTAAGGTCATTAGTCCAGCCGCAGTGAGGCTTCAGCTTCCGGCCTCACTGCGGATCCATCCTGTGTTCCATGTGTCCCGGGTTAAACCACATCACACCTCACCCCTCTGTACTCCGGATCCGGCGCCGCCTCCTGCCCGGATCATCGATGGCGAGCCGGCTTGGACTGTACGCCGGCTCTTGGATGTCCGTAGGATGGGCCGGGGCTTCCAGTATTTGGTGGACAGGGAGGGGTACGGTCCCGAAGAACGCTCCTGGGTGAAGAGGAGCTTCATCCTGGACCCAGCCCTCCTGGCCGATTTCTACCGGCGCCACCCGGACAAACCTGGTCGGGCGCCAGGAGGCGCCCGTTGAGGGGGGGGGTCCTGTTGTGTGGGCCACCAGAAGAGGAGGTACTGCTGGCCCACCACCAGAGGGCGCCCTGTCTGGAGTGCGGGCTCCAGACACCAAAGGGCGCAGCCGCCTCACAGGAGCAGCCAGGGTGACAGCTGTCACGCATCACCTGCAACAGCTGTTACCACTCATCTGATCAGCAGGGGTACATCAGCAGGACGACGTCTCCACCTCTTTGCCGAGATATCGTTCTACCTGGAAGGTAATATTCTCAGCTGACTACTTGACAGTAACCTTTTGTGATTTTTGTGAGTGATAGCAGACTTTTTTCCAACGAGAGGTGGAGGTAGTTTTCCTGCCGTGCGGATTGCTGGGTGCATACGCGCCCACATTTAATTGTTTTTTTTGTTCCTCGCCAGCAGTACCAGGTCCGACACGCGGAGGCAGTGGCCACCTGGGAGTTCGGGACTTGGCGGCTCCAGTATTCCCGGGGTCTGGTGGCAGAGGAAATCGTGTGGTTCCGGTTCTGCTTTGGACAGATGTCTCCTATCTTCGAGCCTGCCCACACGACACCTTTTGTGATTTGGCTTTTGTCTATTGTTATAATCTGTTGTATTCGTTGTGCCCATTCACAACAGTAAAGTGTTGTTATTTGACTTCCTCCATTGTCCGTTCATTTGCGCCCCCTGTTGTGGGTCCGTGTACCTACACTTTCCCAACACATTCGTGCTTATTGCTAGGTCACGTCCATCTGCCGTTGTGTTTGAACCTTGATGTAATCTGCTGGCTGCCTCCTGTGTTTTTTACCCGCTGCGCCTCACCTTAATCAGCTGCTAATTATCAGAATCCGTTCTATTCCGCATTGCATAGTGATCAGTGGTTATTCTGTTATCACAGTTAATCCCCGTCGGTGCCGATTCTGAAACAGTCTGCACTGTAATGTAGTTTTTGTACTGACTGAACTGTTTAGTTATTTTTGGTGTCTGCTGTGAGCAGAGCCACTAACTGATCACCTCGCAACAGCTAAATTCCTGAGATAAATGTAACTGGTTATTGCTGAGTGGAGCACACAGAGAATTGACTGTTTAGTCCTGCATGCACCTGAGCCTTCACCTGACTCTGTTTGCCAGTCACATGGGCATGCCTCTGGGGAGTGTCATGCAGAACAGAAATCCTGAACACACTGAGACTTGATCCTGAACTTTGAACTGAACTTAGGTTTTGAACTGTATTCTTATTTTTGAACTTTCATCTTGAACTGCAACTGAACTGTGATCCTGAATCATATACTGAAGGAACTATTTAAGTCTAGGTGTGCACCTGCACATTCTCACCAGCCCTCTCGTCTCCCTTTCAGTTCATCCAGCCCCAGTAGCGCCACAGGCTCACTTCACCTTGTCCCTGTCCTCAGTTCCTGGTTCCGGCCCTGTTGTCCTATCAGTTCCTGGATCCGGTCCAGTTGCCCTGTCTGTCCCGTGTACTGCGCAGTCCCCCCTTATTCAATAAACTTTTGTGTTTACCTCATGTGTCTGCCTTACTGCTCCTGCACCTGGGTAAAACATGGAACCCGGACCTCTACCGTGACACAGAAAAAGCTTTCAATTGTAAAGAAGCTATGGTCATTGTATATTTTGGTGTTGAAAAGGCATATGATTCCATGTGGAGAGAAGGACTATTAATCAAACTGCAAAACAGAGGTGTTAGCGGCAGATTGTGTAACTGGGTGCTTGACTTTTTGTCTGACCATACTTTTAAAGTGGGGGTTGGGATGCACTCTCAGATGACTATAGGATGTCGACTGGACTCCCACAAGGTAGCTCCGTAAGTCCGATATTGTTCAATATAATAATTAATGATATGTTTATGAATGCTGGCAACAGCACAGGATAACTGTTATATGCTGGCGATGGTGCTATTTTGAAACGAGCTAAAAATGTTAATTACGCTATTGGTTTAATTCAGGGCGCAATTGATAAAGTAGAAGAATGGTCTTATAATTGGGGTTTTAAAATGTCTATAAGTAAGACTTGTTATATGATTATCACAAAGCAATGAAATTGTGGCAATGTCAATCTGAAAATGTATGGAAAAAATCTCAGCAGGGTTAAGGATTTCAAGTACCTTGGACCGTGGTTTGATGAAAAATGCATTTGGAGGGCACATGTTGAGACAAAATGTAAGTGTTAAACTTTATGAGGTCTGTATCAAGTTATAACTGGGGTGCAGAAAAGCAGTCTCTTCTTGGCATCTACAAAGCACTAATTCATTCAAGTATTGACTATGGGTGCATAGTGTATGGAGCAGCTGCCAGTAGTGTTTTAGCTAAAATTGACAGAATTCAGTACCGAGCTCTCCGGATCGGTATTGGAGCATTGCAACGACTCCCGTAAATGAACTGTTGCTGGAAGCAGGAGAACTGCCTTTGAGTCTCAGACAAATTAAGTTGACTCTTGTTTTCTGGGTAAAATTGAAAGGTTCAAGGACAGAGCAGCCTGCTAAGGATACACTGGGGGATTGCTGGGAATATCAGCAGACTACACGGCTCTACTCTACTCGGCTCTATTCGGTTTAGTTCTAAGCGCGTCTTTTTCTACGACAAATAGTACCTCTTCAACATGGGCGGGGTCAGCAGAGCAAACTGCAGTGATGTTGTTTTATACGTGACATAAACAATGGTGGACTCTGTGTGTTTACTGCTCTGTGAGGTTTTTAAGAGAAAGCTGCTGGCAGCGAGACGAAACACACTTGAAAAGTACAGAAGACTTTGGGAATTCATACAATAATATGAAGATGAAACGAGAAGATACAAGCTGAAAAGAGACGAAGAGACAAAGCATGATGGTAAACTAATCGTTAGCTTCCTAAGTAGCTCGTAAATAAGTAATAACTGCAGGCTGTCGCTATTAACTATTAAAATTGTGGCTGTCAAAATAAAGCATTAATTTAGATTAGTTAATTAGATTAATTAATTACAGCACCTATCATGCTCCGTTTTGTTTTGACGTCAGTGACTTGGTCTGTAAATAGTCGTTTCTGAGAGCAATAAACGTGTTAATGTCAATACTTTTACCAAATTAATGTAGAAGAATTTTTAGGTCCTTATTTGAACTGTGATGAACTATCAAGTGTCCTGATCTGAACTGTATGTCCTCTGGCTGAACTAGCAGGTGTTCAACCCCAAAAAAAGGGCTCTATTAGTCATTCAGTCTGTCAGGGGCTTTCCAAGGCCTCTTAGGTGCTTTCCCGCAGGCCACGTGCAGGGGCCTCGGGCCAGCTGCACCTGTGGCTGAGGCTACGTGCGGGGGGCCTCAGGCCAGCTGCACCTGTGGCTGAAGGTCTTTTAAAAAAATCAGTTGTAAATCCTTCACGTTTTAATGGGAGCGTTTGTCACATTGAAATAATGGCCTAACACCTGCTTAGGGTTCACTAGAGGACGCTTCCAATAGAAAACCATGTCTTGGGAATGAAATAAATAAAAAAGTCGAAGGAGGAGCGATGCCCGCGGGTCTCCAATAAATAGATGAGCGCGGTTGTCACATATTCAGTCTCTCTAGAGGACTCAGTTTGTCTAAGCTCTGTGTCGAAGGCTTAAATAAACTTAAAAACTCTCTGCATTTTATCTTGCTTAAGGCTGAATTATTCTAAAGTGTTGTGTCCTTTTCTAGCATATCACTTGCAATTAGTTTGTGTTATCTAAAAGACGACATCCCGAGAAGACTAAAGACGAACCACGTCAGAACTTGGCGAGCCAGCTTCAGGAGGGTCCAGGGGCATTCCGGCAGCCTGGGACGGTCCAGCTCATCCCTCCAGACCGTAAATAACAGTGATCACGACTAAAAGGTAAGCAGAAACCTTTTATAACTTCTGCACGATCTGGAGGAGTGAGTCGGGATTTCCGCCCAAGTTGACAGGTGATATTTTTTAATTGCCTCTTACCCAAAAGAACCTGGACTAAGAAAATTGATAAGAGACTAAAAAAGATAAGATTGAAAATTATCAGGCCTTGTAGATAAAATGCTCAGAAGGTGTGTGTGTTCCCGGGAAAAAGAATGTCTGTGTGAGTGAAAGGTCAGGAATGTTCATGAACTCTGGTGCGGAAAAGAGTGCATGGAGAACTAGCCTGGATGCTTGGGGAATAATTGGTGTTGAAATTCGTTATTAATGTGCCGGCTGATAGCATGCGCTGTAGGGGTTAATTTAGGGGAGTATACTGACAAATAGATACAAGGTAATACAAGGTTATTTAAAGAGTTTAACAGAGACTGAAGTGAAATAAGTGAGAAAAAGAGTTTAACAGAGAATACGTGCACAAGATAAGCGCCTGAGGGAGGCGCAGTAGAAATACCGTACGTGATAAAGAGATTTAAAGAGAAAAGTGCAAAGTAGCACAGCTGACAGTAAGTAAGAGAGCTCAATAAAGGACGTCATTTTTTAAGAAAAGAGAAAAACTATAAAAAAATAAAATAAATAGAGAGTTAGTGCAGAATACATGAGAATTAATGAAGCAGAAAATAGTGCAGTAAGGCACCAAATACACGCTTGTGGGGTGTGGGAGAAGAATAAGTAATTAAGTACACAGTAATATGAGTTTTTTATAAGAAAAGAAAAAGAGAATATTTTCAGTGCAAAGGCACATTAAGCTCACGAGGAGCTCAGTAAGTGGGAAAAAAGTAGAAGAAAGTGCAGAAAGGCACAGGATACGCACGCGAGGCGCGGTAAGGCGTAGAAGTAAATGAAATATTGTATGCTCAGCGAAGAGCTTGTGAAAAATAATATATTAAGCACAGGATACGCACGCGAGGCGCGGTAAGGCGTAGAAGTAAATTAAATATTGTACGTTCAAAGAGGGCTTGTTAAAAAATAATATATGAGTTGCTGGCAGCGCCGGAGAAGCTGTCTAACGTGAAGAAGAGATACATACTTAAACAGAACACATTGGTGTTAAGTGAATAAAAAGGTTGTTTAAAGCCGCGGAGTAAAGGGTGGCAGAAGTCTAGATAGAGATATATAGAAAGTTGTTTTTAATAATTTTTGTGTATAAAGCTTTTGAAGATTGGTGTGTGGGAGAGCGGAGAGTAAGCGGGGAGTTGCAGGCAAAGCTGTGAGGGCTTGCAGGCTGGCTGACATACAAGATTAATGTAAAGAGTACGAGAAGGAGGAGGCGTTTAGACCCAACAGGAGGACTTGGGAGGTGCATGACAGGCAGAGAGGAAAGTGTGAAACAGAGACAGTGAAGAAAAAGACAGGAGAAGAGACTGCTATGTAAATACAGAGAAGGTAGATATTATTTCAAAGAAAGAAAACTAATAAACAAACAGCAGAAAAAGAGAGAAGCGAAAAAGAGAAGTGGAAAGTGAAAAAACTAGAAGGAAAAATAGAAAGTCGGGAGCAAAGACATTAGGAAGTGTTAGGATTGTAAAAGGAGTAAAGAAATAAAGTTGGTTATAAATCAAAAGAGTTAAAGCTTAGATTATAGTGAAAAAGCTGACAGACTGATCAATGCTTGGGACAGTCATTGATGGGAGACTTAAGTGATGATGAAATAATACTCCCAGAACATTACTTGACTGACAGAGACATCGAAACCCAGGGAATCAGGACACATTTTTGGCTGGAAAGGACCTATTTTGACAGTGTAGGAGCAGAACATTGGCAGGACGAACAAGAGATCAATCAGAAATTATGGCAGATTACTAAGGTAGTCAATCTGAAGCAAAAGAAAGAACAATTCCCTCTAATTAATTGGGAGCTGCTGATAAGACGTCTGTGGCATCAGGGTTTAACCCCGTGGCTGGAGCTGCTTTGTGCTGATCCTAATAAAGAAATTAGCATACCATTAAATCATTTAATAACACTGCCAACCGATCCAGGTGAAGAACTGTTTCCTAGGTTGACTCTGACTGTGGTCCCAAGGAAGGTTCGGTGGGAAACAGGTAAATTTTCATATTTAGTTAAAGAAAAGAAGACGGGCATAACAGTTGGAAATTTAATCCTTTTAAGGGTTTAAAATACAAAACAGGTGTTACAGCCGGCAAGTTATTGGTCTGGATCAGGGACAGCCCCTGAGGGGACTACAGAACACCATAGAAACACCTCACATAGCGTTTGTCAGGGTTACATGGGTAACTCTCAAGGTCAAGGTCGGGAAAGTACTCCGCTAGATTTAGCACTAAGAAAATATCCAGGAAAACGCACTAAGGCCAACCAATGTATGAGAAAGTGGCACAAAAGGTCACATGGGGGCAGGCAATGGCCTTTGGAGGGATCATTTGATCCGGTGATGTGTGAAGCAGTTGCAGTAGAAATACAGAAAAAGAAATTAAGATCAGCAGAAGAACGTAAATAACAACAAAAAACGCACTGAAGAAAAAAGAAGTTTGGCCTTGTTCAAGCAGAAGCATAGAGGCTACAGCAGAAAAGAGAAAAAAATGACAGAGGAAAGATCCAAAGACACTAAAGCCAGTGCACCGAGCTGGGAAGCAGAGCCACCCCCATATAAACGTCATGATATGGGAAGGACAGCTGGACAATTTGTATTAGGAACTCGTGAAGAGGACCAAGGCATGGATGTGGAGGGCAAATTCACACTGACACTAAAAGCTCCGAGAGCCACAAGGAGACAGGTCCTCAGTCTGTCAATATGGATCATACAAGGTCTCCAAGTCCGAAAGTAAGTGGTCGCTCACCACGACCAGCAGGGGGGGGCCACAAATAACAGTGACACGGAGGCAGACGAGGATAAGAGAGAGACCTGAAGGCTCCGCCTGCACATCGAGGTCCACTGAAAACCGTCCCCTCCCACCATAAGTCAGCCGACTGGACCTTCACAGGCTATAGAGGCTCCGAAGAGTGGCACAAGAGCTTCTGTGACACACTGGATCTGGCCAGAAGAGATAATGAAGAACTAGCTGAGCAGCTTCGGCTAGCGAAGGAAAGAATACAAAGACATAGGGACGCCGAGGAAAGAAGAATATTACAACAATCGACGCCCAATCAAGGGAATCACATTATACAGCCACCCACCCGAAAAATTTCTGGTGAGATCGTCATTGAGAGTGCAAAAGAGGCCCGACTCAGGCAAAGACATCAATGTGTAGCCAAAGACATAGCGGCTTTAGAACAGGATATAACCAACTGGATAGACTGCCTGGAACCAGTCAGTCGTACTCGATCTGGAAGACAGTATGGAGCCCCCACAGAAGAAGAGGAGGACGAAGACCTCATATGCCCATTGGTGGTTAGAAATGGTCATCATGTGTATACCCCATGGAGCTGGACAGACATGGTGGGGCTGGCCAACAGGCTGCCAGACATCACCCAAGGAGCTGGGAGATGGATAACTGCCTTAGAAGAAGGCACTGCAGGGGTAACCTTGTCTTTAGGTGACATAAAAGCCTTGCTAATGCATGTAATGGGAAAACATGACACTGAAGAATTAGCAGGAAAGGTTGGACTAACACAGATGATGGGCACAAATCAACATGATGAAGTCCCCTTTAATCGCTATAGAAACTCCATGTGGGAAGGACTGAGAAGAAAGTACCCTGAGGTCTTGGATCCCTCTAAATTGGATGATGAGGAGTGGACACCTGAAGAGTGCCCAAAGAAGTTCCTGCACCGATTCCAGAAGAGATGGGCGGAGGAAACAGGAAATGCATGGAACCATTCTCCAGCAACTGAAATCCTGTTTAAAATAACTGTAAAAAAGGCTCTACCAGATGAGGTTCAGAAAGCCCTAGATGGAGTCGTGGGACTATCAAAAATGAATTGGGCTTTATACTCTGAGCATATTTGTCACCATCTTGAAGAAAGAAAAACAAAAAGAAGAAGATGCAGCAAAATCCCTGATGAAAAAATTGGTGCAGATGCAGTTGGGAGAGCTAACCAAAGTCAAGAAAGAAAAACAAAGACCAGGCACCAATGATGACCCTGTCCCTTCTGAGCCGGCAAGCACAGGCCCTACGGCAAACACTGCTGCCACCATACAGGCACCTGTGGTAACAGCCACACAGAGCCCCCAGGGAGCAGCAGGGAGCACTGCTGCAGGAGAAGTCTCAGCACCAGTGGAGCATCACTATCACTACCATAGCACTGGCACACCCGGGAATGGACCCACCTACAGTCATGGATGGAGAAGAGAGTCACGGAACTTTCAAGGTCAAAGAGGAGGGTGGCGAAGAGGATCTCGCCAACCTTCATTTGGAAGCAGATTCCAGAACTCAGCTCCCAGGAACAGTCCAAGCGAGACCGCCTAATGGGATCAACCCCCAATAGGGGATCAACCCTCTAATGAGTGTTGGAGCTGTGGACAAACCTGGACAACGAATGAGAAATTGTCCGGCCCGACCTTGGGTTGGACCCTCTGCCTATTGGCAATAGGGGGGCCTAGAGAAGACAGAGGGGGAAACGGTGGCATTGGCTATTTCGATGATACCTAAGGAAGAGCCAACCGTCACCGTTAATATACAAAACAGAGATTTCCCTTTCATGGTGGATACAGGGGCAACATACTCTTGCATAGGGAAAATGGGCGCTCATCTCCCCCTCTCTGGGTCTGTAATTAAGACCATCAGCTTCTCTGGGAAAACTCAAATAATACCTTTTACACGCCCACTTCCTGTAACGATTGCAGGAAAAACAATTGAAGCACCCCTGTTATACTCACAAAATACACCTGTGAATTTGCTGGGAAGAGACATTTTATGTAAGCTACAAACCCAGATAGTGTGTACCCATCAAGGACTGCAAATACACTTTCCTGACGAAGCACTCACCAACATTATGGTGCTTATGGACATGGAAAACAAGGGCCGACCTGTGCAACCCATGGTATACTGGCTGAAGTTACAACCAGAAAATTCAAATCTCCAACTGGAATGGGAAAAATGGAAGCCCTGGGCAGAACAACACTATGCAGCAGTATATACACCTAGTTTACCTTTACATGTCACCCTGATGTTCGATGCCAAACAAGAACAGGCTGACTATGCATGCTGCTGGGATGCATTGATGAATCAACGGCTGTTTCACATAACCACCACAGAAATGTATTTAGGCCCCCAAGGGGCCGCAGCTTCTGTCAAGCTAAATTCAGCTGAACAACAATGGTATCAAGTGCCGAATGCCACGCCTCATGTGACCCTTTTAGTCTCAGAAAAGTACGAATCCCATGACCTAGGTCCAATGGTAAAGACAGCCTCAGAAGTTGAGGAATGGCAAAACATGGAAAGTCCACAGTACATCTGTCAAAAGGACCAGCCGTTATACGAATTAATTAAAAGTAAATGATGAGGCTATAGCTCAAAAAGTGGAGCTCAATCCTAGACCAGAGGGACAGATGGTGTTATCGGCCCAACAAGAGAAATTGTTAGAGCAAATACCACAGTGGTGTGGTCCAAAGCAAAACAGATAGTAGGACTAGTAAAAACAGCCTTACCAGTAAAAATAAAGTAAAACCGGGAGCAAAACTGCCTCACCAAAGGCAGTATCCATTAAAACCTCAGGCTATTGAAGGCATAAAACAGTAATTAAGGGACTAATGGCAGCTGGAGGTTTTAATAAAACTGCAAGCCCATGCAATACTCCTATCTACCCTATCCTAAAAACAATACCAAAGAGTATCGGCTGGTACATGATCTGCGTCCTATCAATGCAATAATAGAAATGGATGCACCTATAGTACCTGATCCGCATACTCTACTATCAAGCATCCCTGCTGGAGCAAAATGGTACACAGTAATCGATCTGTGTTCAGCCTATTTCAGTGTGCCTGTGCACCCAGACTCACAACATTTGTTTGCATTCACATTTCTGGGACAACAGCTAACGTATACACGGCTACCTCAGGGACTGAACCTGTCCCCAGCCATCTTTAACAAAGTCCTGGCTGAAGATTTACAACACCTTGACATACCCAGTACATTGGTGCAATATATGGATGATCTCCTTATTCCATCAGAGACTCAAGAACAGTGTGAAAAAGATTCATTAATTGTATTGCATGCATTGGCAGATGGAGGTCATAAAGTAAGTAAGGACAAATTGCAGTTCTGCAAACAACAAGTAGAATACTTGGGAAGACAGTTGTGTGGGACCACGCGATGTATAGCCCCAAGCCAAGTGGAGGCTATAATCAAGGCTCCCAAACCCCAAACAGTGGGACAGATGCTTTCATTCCTTGGGATGGCAGGGTACAGTCGGCCGTGGATTTGTGATTATGCTATAAAAACTGCACCTTTGCGTGCCATGATTAGAGCAGTGGGGCAAACAAGCAATGCAGCTCTCCTCGTCTGGACAGATGAGGCAAGGGGAGATTTTGAGGCCCTAAAAACAGACATGCAATCTGCTCCCGCGTTAGGTAACCCAGATTATGGGAAACCTTTCCATTTGTATGTTACTGAAAAAGCTGGTTATGCTTGTGCTGTACTAATGCAGGAAACAAATGAAGGAAAACAACCATTGGCCTATTATAGTACAAAGCTATAGTACAACATTGAAACAGGATTGCCACCATGCTATCAGGGTCTAGCAGCAGCTGCCTTTGCATTTCAAAAAGCATCATCCATAATCATGGGACATGCAGTAACGTTGTACACGTCGCATCAGTTACATGCCCTGCTAACCAGTCAATGTTTTGTCTTAACACAAGCTAGACGCACTGGATATGAAGTTGTGTTGTCCGCTCCAGAAATAACAATACAACGTTGTCACACGGTGAATCCCACCACCAAATTGACCACACCGTTAGATGGTACTCCACATAACTGTGTGGCAGAGACAGAGAAATTCTTGAGAGCCAGAGAACATTTGTATAATCACACCATAGATGCAGATCTAACCCTGTTCGTGGACGGCTCATGCTTTCGGGATGCCGCGGGATTGCATGCAGGTATGGGGATTGTTAAACTAACACGGATGGCGAGACCTTTGAATTACTGGAGTCCCAAGGAATTGATCAGCCTTGTTCAGCCCAACTGGCAGAAATCAAAGCCTTAACTATGGCTTGCCAGATAGCTAAAGATCAACGTGTTAATATCTACACAGACTCAGCCTACGCTTATGGCGTATGTCATGTACATGCAAACATTTGGAAACAAAGGGGATTCCTGAGAGCAGATGGCACCCCTGTCACTCATGGAGAAGCGATTTCCCAACTGTTACAAGCTCTCCAATTACCGTCTGAGGTAGCCATCATTAAATGTGCAGGTCATCAAAAGAATAATAACATCATAGCTCAAGGTAACAACCTAGCAGATGACACAGCTCGCAAAGGAGCACAAGGGGAAAATATGTTTCCCCTGCTAACCATCCAAGATTGTGCCCCACTGGTTTCACTTGACGCACTGATAGTGGCTCAAAGTAGGGCCAGTGGAGAAGAAAAACGAATGTGGGTTAAACGAGGCGCTATTGAGACACGCAGTCAGGGGCCAGCGGACAAGCAGTAGTCATGGACATTTTGTGTTACCCACCAATTTATTACGACATGCAATCATTTGGGCCCACGGACCCGATCATTGTTCGCGAGTCCAAATTATGAACAAACTAAAAGCTGTCTGGTGGTCACCATATATGGCAGCTACAGTGGACCGTTTGTTGAATGAGCGTGAGGTATGTGCACAGTACAATGTCCAGAAATCATTCACAGCCCCTTTAGCCCACATTCCGGTCCCTGATGGGCCATTCAGACATCTTATGATGGATTTCATAGACATGGGAGCTGAAAATCGAGTTAAACGAATGAGATATGTTTTGGTAGTGATATGCAGATTCAGCTGATGGATTGAGGCAGTAGCCTCTGCAAATCAAGACCATAAAACGGTAGCCAAATTCTTGTGCCGAGATGTCTTTCCAAGATTTGGCATTCCAGATACTATCTCATCTGACAACGGTAGGGCTTTTGTAGCCAAGGTTACACAAGAAACATTCAAACAATTGGGTATCAAACAGAAGTTTGGGTGTGTTTATCACCCTCAATCAAATGGGGCGGTGGAACGGGCTAATGGCATTTTAAAGAACAAACTAGCAAAAATCATAGCAGACAGCAATGGTAAACTAACCTGGCTGGATGCGTTGCCGCTTGCTTTATTGTCAATGCGCTCACAAACTAACTGACTAACCCATTTGACACCATTTGAAGCTCTTACAGGTCGGCCGATGCCTATTCCATACCTGAGAGGACCCTACGAAGGACCATCGCTGGAGCAGCTACAAGACGAATGGCATAATTATCTGAGACAGTTAACCCAAATACACAAAACTATCTTTTTGCAGGTCAAAGGTGCTACAGAAGACAGAGAAGCAGAGATTCCATTCGAAAATCAGAGCATCCAGCCTGGTGATCTGGTTTACGTCAAAGTATTCAAAAAGAAGTGGGACAGGCCCCGCCGA
This sequence comes from Thalassophryne amazonica, assembly GCF_902500255.1. Classification (NCBI taxonomy): domain Eukaryota; kingdom Metazoa; phylum Chordata; class Actinopteri; order Batrachoidiformes; family Batrachoididae; genus Thalassophryne; species Thalassophryne amazonica. Next base: position 17,266,853 of record NC_047104.1, read on the forward strand.
GAAGGTCCTTTTAAAGTTATTCTTGCCTCACGTACAGCAGTCAAAGTAGACGGTAAGGACACTTGGTTTCATTAACTTGCTTTGATAACTTATTGTTAAATCTCAAATGTGGGAGTTTGTGCGTTTACTGACGTTCATGCACAAAATGTTGATTCGGTTTTAATGACCGTTAATTAACGTCGTCACTGAACTCGAACAGGCTTAAAACATATTTGTTTTTCATCCAGCTTTTAATGTTCAATGGACAAATTTAAATATGAAATCTAATAAGATAATTATTACAGGAGTCATAGTGTGCAGAAAGAATCAGCCTCCAAACTCCCACAATTCTGTTTTTATAGACATTCTTTATAATACAGCCTTTTATTGTCATTGTACACATACATACAATGAAATTTGTCCGCATTTAACCCATCCAAATTACAGTTCTCCCAACTTAAGCTCAATTTACAGCTTGTTTAATACCTCATTCATATGTAACAAAAATAACCCTGATCCTTTTTTACCTGATTATTAAATGTCCCAAGCACACACAGATCTGAGGGTTTTTTTTTAATATACCTGCAATTAAATGATTCATTTAGATTATCTGTCAGGGTGGGTCCGGGCTCAGGGCGAGGTTATGGGTTTGTACCCTATTGTCATCTGCCTTCCCGGATTTGATCCTTTTGGTTGCCCTTTTATCATTTTGTATTATGTTTTCTCTGGTTGCATTTATTATGTATCTTTGGAGTTTTATTATCTTGTTGTATTATTTTTGTTTTTGGTTTTGTTTTCTGTGATCATTTGTTTTAGTCATTCCATTGTTTTACTGTAGGTTCTGGTTTTGTTTCTGTTCTTTCTTTATTTTCTGTGATGTTATCACCAGTGATGCCGGTAACGCATCACTTTTTTTTTTTTAGTAACGAGTAATCTTAACACGTTAATCTTTCCAAATCAGTAATCAGATTAAAGTTACTTCTCCAAGTCACCGTGCGTTACTATTATTTTTGCATTGTAGGTCGATAGCAGCATTAAACTTGGTCCGTAGGCAGGTCGGGGTTCGACTGAACTGGCCATTTTAAGCGAGCTGTGAGCTTTTCATCCATGGTTTTCTGCAGCAGCTATGACTCGTCCTCACCTCTTAAAGTACGGTGACAACAGCACACCTGCACTGAGCTTTACAAAGACATTTTTATGCTTTCTTCTCCTTTATTCAGAATTCTGAGCTGAGCCGCTCCATATCTGCTCACTAAAAACAGCTGATCCTCCACGACGCATCAACAACTAACACTATTTTCCACTCAAATGCACCTAAACTCTCTTTCTGAGGACCACATGATGTGAAAACGCAATAAAACTTTCTTACCTGTAAATCTGGTCATGTTTTCTGCATAAATAAATGTTATTCATTCTTTGTGCTCAAACGCCAAAGCAGGGGCGAATCCAGATGGAATGGGGGCATGGGGCAAGGATGTGCCCCCCCCCCACAACACCCCTAGATTAAAGGTCCAGTTTTGAAGCCTTTTTTTTACTACAACTACTAATACTACTTATAATAATAATAATTTCGACAAGTAAAATGTTTAGAGAGAATTTAAATGTTAGAAAAATGTTAGAAAGAATTTAATAGTTACATTTATAAACAATGTAGGTTAGAAATTGCAAGTTTTACTGTTACAGTGCTGTCAACAGTTAAATATGAGGTCAAGAAAGAGGTCTTTATTTGACTTTTTATAAAACAAGTATTTATTTTCATTGAAGTCAAGAAAGGGTGACTATAAAGTGAGTTTTGGCAAAACAAGCATCATTGTCATGTTGAGGTGGCAGAGGGTTGTTGTTGGCAGCTGGGGAAAGTAACTAAAAAAGTAACTAGTAATCTAACTTAGATACTTTTACAATTGAGTAATCAGTAAAGTAACTAAGTTACTTTTTCAAGGAGTAATCAGTAATTGGATTACTTTTTCAAAGTAACTGTGGCAACACTGGTTATTAGTTAGACTTCAGCCACGTTCTGTTCTTCTAATCGGTTCTGTCTTATTTCCTGTGTCTGTGATGTCAGATTGAGATTCGGTTCAAGCGATGTTTTTAGTCTTATTATTCTTGTGATATTTTTAGGTCTGTCACTCTGTTTCCTAGTTTGCCCTTTATTTGATTCACATTTCCTTTTGTTGGTCTGTGGGCACGTTATTGTTGGGAAAGTGTAGTGACACGGACCCACAACAGGGGGCGTAAATGAACGGACAATGGATAAGCCAAAATATAACAATTTAATGTTGCAAACTGTGCACAACGGAATATAGACAAATGCAGTTTGAGAATGATAGTCAATTATACGAAAAGTGATGTGTGGGCAGGCTCGAGGATAGAAGACGTCCGTCCAGAGAAGAGCCGGGTCCCACACGGCTTCCACCGCCAACGGATCTGAAGAACACCGGAGCCGACAAGTCCTGAATCTCCAGGTGGCCACCGTCTCCAGCTGTCAGACCTGGTACTGCTGGCAGGAAGCAGAGACAGTTAATGGTGGGTGTGTGGATACACACCCAGTAAATCCTCACACACAGATACAGTTCCTCCGGGAGGGAGCACCTCCACCTCCGAAATAAGAACACAATAGCAGCTCCTGTTAATCACTTATCTGGTTGGAGTGAGAGGCGAGGACGTCGATTCTCTCACTGATCGCTAACCCAGCTGAAAGTGCACCACAGGAAAATGGCTGCAAACAGATCACACGTAAGTCACAGTTTAGACAGCAGAGAATATTACCTAGGTAGTAGATGATATCTCGGCAGCGAGGTGGAGTTGCTGCCCGGCTTTTATGGTGATGTGGTGATGATGAGTGACAGCTGGTGTTGTTGATGAGTGACAGCTGTCACTCCCGGTTGCTCCGACGCCCTCTCGTGCCTGAAGCCCGCACTTCAGGCAGGGCGCCCTCTGGTGGTGGGCCAGCAGTACCTCCTCTTCAGTGGCCCACATAACAGTTATACTTTCATCATTGGTTTTCATTCACTGACTCCTTTTGCTTTTGATCTGCTTCATTTTCACTCACACACACTCCCTTTCTCTCTCTTGCTTCTCATCCCGTCTCTTTGGTTCACCAGACCACACCTCCTTCCAGAACCCTCGATCACACGTGCACCTTGTTACATCACCTGTTATTTAGCGCTCACTTCCCTCACCGCGGTGCCAGCTCGTTGATCTTTGTATCTTCGTTCCAGCCCTGATCTCGTCTCATTTACCTCAGTGTTTTTTGACCTCGTTCTGTTTTTTCCGGATTTTGCCTTCTGCCTTTGACTCTGATATTGTGTCTCACTGTGCCTTCAACCTCAGCCTGTTCCTGACCACATATTTTTGCCTTGCCCTCATCTGTACCTTTGCTACGCAGCCTGCCTTTCTGTGTACCAGACCCTGGACTGTCTGTAAGATAAAGATTATTATTATTACACCTTACGCCTCGTCTGAGAGTTTGCATTTGTGTCCAATCACCTTCTGTGTCACGTGACCACGAATCCTGACAGAACAAGCTGGCCAGAACATGGACGCAGCAGGCTCTCACCCGGTTATGAACTCAGCTTTGACGGATTCTGACATTGCCACTATCAAGGAGGTTTTTGCTGAACTGAAATTTTTTTGTGTGCTTTCATGGCGTCCTCTCCCCGAGAGAAAAGTTTGATTATTTGGATCAAGCTTGGGAGTTACTGGAGGCTCACTCATGGCTATTTAAGGTCTTCCCCGACCTTCAAGGGCTGGATGATTTATTTACCGAAGAAAGACTTCCTGATTGGGTGAAGTACCCTGAGGCATGTCTGTCAGTCACACCACCACCTCCTGACAGTGAATCGGAATGGGAGGACATCGAAGATGAGGAGGATGAAGGAGGATGATTGTGGCCGATGATCATCTGAGTCGGTGGGATTTGCACTTCAGGCCGCAGCAGAGACGCTGTTTAAAATACAGGACTTATTTTTTTAACTTCTGGGCAAATCAGAACGGTGACACAAGCAGCAATTTTTTTTTCCGCTCTCGATCAGTTACTTCTAGCGGAGCCAAATATCATCTCAGCCTTCCCGGAACTGGCAGATATTAAAGCCCAGTTTGAGCGAGGTCAAATTCCTCCATGCGTGGAAGACCCAATGGACTTCTTGTATGAATCCGAAATCCATGATTCCTTGTCAAAGACGCCAAAGACCATCATCCTTGTGGCAGTCTCGGTGACGTCACGCCCACCGACGTTACAGGCCCCACAGCTTCCTTCATCCGTGCTGAGTACACATGACGTGCCACCTAAACCAGCTTCGCGGCACATCTTGGTACGGGAGTCGGCGGTGCCAAGTCTCATAACCATAGCAGCGGTACAGCCATATTCGGACTCCATGCCCCGTTTGCCTCCTGTCCCTGCACCACGCAGATCACGTGCGCTCATGGTGTCCAAAGCCTTCCTGTTGTCTGACTGCCCTCCAGAGTTCTCGTGTCCTGGGTCGCTGGAGGAGCCATCAGGAACGGCTGATTTCGTTCTGGGGCGCACGACAGAAACTGCGGTGACACACCCCCCTGCTAATGCATCGGTGAGGATGGCAGACCCGGCTCCAGCATCGCTGCTCCACACCTGATAACGGCACAGGATGACGCGGTTACGGCGCGCGCTGCTCCACATCTAGTAATGGAAACCATTTGGAAAATTCAGATGGCTTTTGGTGAAGATCTTATGGGGAATCACACAGATTAAGGACAATTACAACTGGATTAAAGACCGCCCACAGCGGCGGATGGCGTGCCGCGCACCGAGCGGCGATCGACAGGCTCAAATGACCAGATCATTTCCAAAGTGAACGCTTTGTTGATCCGGGACGTCGTCTGACTACCAGAGAAATGGCAAGACAGCTGGACATAGCACTTTTTCGGCACATTCCACTGTTACAGGAGTTTTTGTAATGGAAAGAGGAGCGGAGAAATTCGCCATGGAGCCGGTCATGGCGCGGGATGAAAGCACCTCCATGTTTGTCTCACAGGACAAGCCCTAACATGCCCAGCTCAAGCACCATTCAGAAAATTCAGACGGCTTTCGGTGGCTTTTCAGTCGTGTGACTATCCGAGAAATTGTGGACGAGCTGGACATGCCACAACATGTCCTGTGAGGCTTCATCATGGCGTTGCTTTTTGTTCTGTGCCCTGCACCTCCGTCCCGATGCGCGAAATCCTCCGCACATCTTTTCATGCTGAAAAAGTGCTGATGTCAAACTCTTCTGTTATTTCTGTGGTAGTCAGACGACGTCCCGGATCAACAAAGCGTTTACTTTGGAAATGAACGGCACATTCCACTGTTACAGGAGTTTTTTGTCATAAACACAAACTATACAAAAGTTTCATGCATCTGTAGTCTGGGGTGGGGGCACAGGTCACATGCCCCGGTCACGCATCGCGTGCACAAGGTCGCCCAGCATGCCAAGATATGCCTGATTAAATGCAGCTTCCACCACCGTTGCTTCATCAAGGATCAGTCGGATGTGTCGATCACACTGGGCCCAGTTCAGCTTCAACCTCAACATCACTCAAGATGGACAGATTCACTTGCTGGAACAGGCTCCTTTTTCTCTTGCCTGGACAATAATGAAGGTATAAATGGGAAAGCAAGTTTAAAAAAAAAAAAAAAAACACACACATAGTGACAACACCCCCCCCCCCCAAAAAAAACCCCCCAGAAGAATTGTAATAAAATCCTACAAAAAAAAACAAAAAACTTCAGTCTCTGTTGGGAAAGTGTAGTGAAACGGACCCACAACAGGGGGCGCAAATGAACGGTCAATAGATGAGCCAAAATATAACAATTTAATGTTGTGAATGTGCACAACGAACATACAATCTCAGAATATCATAACAGTCAATACACAAAGGTGACGTGTGGGCAGGCTGGAGGATAGAAGACGTCTGTCCTAAGAAGAGCCGGAACCACACGATTTCCGCCGCCCCAGAACCTGGTGAATACTGGAGCCGCCAAGTCCCGAATTCCCAGGTGATCACCGTCCCCGACTGTCGGATCTGGTACTGCTGGCGAAGAACAAAGACAGTCAAGTGTGGGTGTGTGTACACCCAGTAACAACAACGGTGGGAATGCCACCTCCACCTCTCACTCAATAACTTGCAGAGTACTGTGGATTCCTCAGGGGAAAAGAGTGCCTTCAGCGCTCTCACAGCTTCCACCGACGGAGGAACTGGTACTCCTGCAAACACTCACAATATACAAATATTACAATTACAAAACGGCTGAGGATATTACCTCCAATGAAGTATGATATCTCGGCAACGAGGTGGAGATGACGTCTGGTCTTTATGGAGTGAGATGATGTTGAGTAGATGGGTGACAGCTGTCAAGAGGTAATGAGCGACAGCTGTCACCCCCGGCTGTGTCCATGGCGGCAGCGCCCTCTCGTGCCTGAAGCCCGCACTTCAGGCAGGGCGCCCTCTGGTGGTGGGCCAGCAGTACCTCCTCTTCTGGCGGCCCACACAACAGGACCCCCCCCCTCAACGGGCGCCTCCTGGTTTGTCGGGGTGTCGGCGGTAGAAGTCGGCCAGGAGGGCCGGATCCAGGATGAACCTCCTCTTCACCCAGGAGCATTCTTCGGGTCCATACCCCTCCCAGTCCACCAAGTACTGGAACCCCCGACCCATCCGGCGGACGTCCAGGAGCCGGCGCACCGTCCAAGCCGGCCCCCCATCGATGATCTGAGCAGGAGGGGGCGCCGGTCCGGGAGCACAGAGGGGTGAGGTGTGATGAGGTTTGATACGTGACACGTGGAAAACCGGATGGATCCGCAGTGAAGCCGGGAGGTGGAGCTTCACTGCGGCAGGACTGAGGACTTTGAGGATCTTGACGGGGCCAATGTACCTGTCCTGGAGTTTCGGGGAGTCCACCTGGAGGGGGATGTCCTTCGTGGAAAGCCACACCTCCTGCTCGGGCTGGTAAGCAGGGGCCGGGGATCGCCGGCGGTCTGCATGGGTCTTCGCCCTCGTCCGGGCCTTCAACAAGGTAGATCGGGCGGAGCGCCACACCCGACGGCACTTCCGCAGGTGGGCCTGGACCGAGGGCACACTGACCTCTCCCTCCACCACGGGAAACAACGGGGGCTGATACCCCAAACACACCTCAAATGGGGAGAGGCCGGTGGCCGAAGACACCTGGCTGTTATGCGCATACTCGATCCAGGCCAGATGGTTACTCCAGGCCGTCGGGTGCGCGGATGTGACGCAGCGGAGGGTCTGTTCCAGTTCCTGGTTGACCCGCTCTGCCTGTCCGTTCGTCTGTGGATGGTACCCGGACGAGAGGCTCACGGTGGCCCCCAGTTCCCTGCAGAAGCTCCTCCAGACGTGTGAGGAGAACTGGGGACCACGATCTGAGATGATGTCGGAAGGTATCCCATGCAGACGGACAACGTGGTGGACCAGGAGGTCTGCTGTCTCCTGGGCTGTTGGGAGCTTCGGGAGGGCCATGAAGTGGGCCGCCTTGGAGAAACGGTCCACTATCGTGAAGATGGTGGTGTTGCCCTGGGACGGCGGGAGGCCCGTGACGAAATCCAGGCCGATATGGGACCAGGGGCGATGAGGCACCGGCAGCGGCTGGAGGAGTCCTTGGGCCTTTGTGTGTACTGCCTTGCCCCTGGCACAGGTGGTGCAGGCCTGGATATATTCCCGGACGTCTGCCTCCATAGACGCCCACCAGAAGCGCTGCCGGACAACTGCCACGGTCCTTCGCACCCCTGGATGACAGGAGAGCTTGGAACCGTGACAGAAGTCCAAGACTGCAGCTCTGGCCTCTGGTGGGACGTACAGACGGTTCTTCGGACATGTTCCTGGGTCCGGGCTCCGTGCCAGGGCCTCCCGGACGGTCTTCTCCACGTCCCAGGTGAGGGTGGCCACGATAGTGGACTCAGGCAGGATGGGCTCCGGTGGATCCGACAGTGCAGTTTTGACCTCCTCTTCGTGTACCCGGGACAAGGCATCCGACCTCTGGTTCTTGGTCCCGGGGCGATAGGTGATCCGGAAGTCAAAACGACCGAAGAACAGTGACAGGCGGGCTTGCCTGGGGTTCAGCCGCTTGGCGGTCCTGATATACTCCAGGTTCCGATGGTCAGTGAAAACCGTGAATGGCACAGACGCTCCCTCCAACAGGTGTCTCCACTCCTCAAGAGCCTCTTTCACCGCAAGGAGTTCTCGATTGCCGACGTCATAGTTCCGTTCAGCCGGGGTCAACCTGCGTGAAAAGTAGGCACACGGGTGAAAAACCTTATCGGTCTCTCCGCTCTGGGACAGCACGGCTCCTATCCCTGAGTCAGAGGCGTCCACTTCAACCATGAACTGGCGGCTAGGGTCGGGCTGCACCAAAACTGGCGCAGTAGAGAACCGTCGTTTCAACTCCTTGAACGCGGCTTTGCACCGTTCCGACCAGGTGAAGGGGACTTTTGGAGAGGTCAGGGCTGTCAGGGGGCTAACTACCTGACTGTAGCCCTTAATGAACCTCCTATAGAAATTAGCGAAGCCGAGGAACTGTTGCAGCTTCCTACGGCTTGTTGGTTGGGGCCAATCTCTCACCGCCGCAACCTTGGCCGGATCAGGGGCGACGGAGTTAGAGGAGATGATAAACCCCAGGAAGGACAAAGACGTGCGGTGAAACTCGCACTTCTCGCCCTTCACAAACAGTCGGTTCTCTAACAACCGCTGCAGGACCTGACGTACATGCTGGACATGGGTCTCAGGATCCGGAGAAAAGATGAGAATATCGTCCAGATATATGAAGACGAATCGGTGCAGGAAGTCCCGCAAGACGTCGTTAACCAAGGCTTGGGACGTCGCGGGGGCGTTGGTGAGGCCGAACGGCATGACCAGGTACTCAAAGTGACCTAATGGGGTGTTAAATGCCGTCTTCCATTCATCTCCCTTCCGGATCTGAACCAGGTGATACGCATTTCTAAGATCCAGCTTAGTAAAGATTTTGGCTCCATGCAGGGGGGTGAACACGGAATCTAACAATGGCAACGGGTATCGGTTGCGAACCGTAATCTCATTCAGCCCCCTGTAATCAATACATGGATGAAGTCCGCCATCTTTCTTGCCCACAAAAAAGAAACCTGCCCCCATCGGGGAGGTGGAGTTCCGGATCAGCCCGGCAGCTAATGAGTCCCGGATGTAGGTCTCCATTGATTCGCGCTCAGGTCGTGAGAGGTTGTACAGCCTGCTGGACAGGAACTCAGCGCCTGGAACCAAATCAATGGCACAATCATACGGACGGTGCGGGGGAAGGGTGAGTGCCAGATCCTTACTGAAGACGTCAGCAAGATCGTGGTACTCAACCGGCACTGCCGTCAGATTGGGAGGGACTTTGACCTCCTCCTTAGCCTGTGAACCGGGAGGAACCGAGGATCCTAAACACCCCCGATGGCAGGTTTCGCTCCACTGAACCACCACCCCAGACGGCCAATCAATCCGGGGATTGTGCTTCAACATCCATGGGATGCCCAAAATCACGCGGGAGGTAGAAGGAGTTACAAAAAACTCAATCTCCTCCCGGTGGTTTCCAGACACCACCAGAGTTACTGGTTGTGTCTTGTGTGTGAGTAAAGGGAGGAGGGTGCCATCTAGTGCTCGCACCTGCAACGGCGAAGGAAGCGCCACCAGAGGGAGCCCTACCTCCCTTGCCCATCTGCTGTCTAGCAGATTCCCTTCTGACCCCGTGTCCACCAGTGCTCGGGCTTGAAGGGTTAAATCCCCGCTCAGGATTGTGACTGGGAGTCGTGTGGCAATTTGTGTGTGTCTCACTTGAATGTTTTGACCCCCCCTTAGCCCAGTCTCTAAGGGCGAGTGTTGTCGTTTTGGCCGTTTGGGGCAGTTTCTCTGTGTGTGCTCAGTTGAGCTGCAGAGAAAACACTCTCCACGGATCAGCCTCCCCATTTTGGCCCTGTGCGTTTCCCTAACAACGTCAGCAGGGGGAGCTGTTGCCCCACAAAGCGCTGCGGCTGTGGAGCGTGGGGAGGGCGGCCCCTTTTCGAACCCGGAAGGAAGAGGGGCGGCGCGTATCCGGTCACGTCCTTCGCCTCGCTCCCGACGGCGTTCCTCCAACCGATTGTCTAACCGTATAATGAGATCGATAAGCCCATCTAAATCCCGCGGTTCCTCCTTAGCTACCAGCTGCTCCTTCAGAACCAACGACAGTCCGTTTATGAAGGCGGCGCGGAGCGCAACGTTATTCCAGCCGGACCTCGCAGCCGCGATGCGGAAGTTGACTGCATAAGCGGCTGCGCTCTCGCGTCCCTGTCTCATTGACAGCAGCACGGTTGAAGCGGTCTCTCCTCTGTTAGGGTGATCAAACACTGTTCTGAACTCCCCCACAAACCCAGTGTATGCTGATAACAACCGTGAGTTCTGTTCCCAGAGCGCCGTAGCCCAGGCGCGTGCTTTACCCCGAAGCAGAGCAATCACATAAGCTATTTTACTAGCATCTGACGCGTACATGACGGGACGTTGTGCGAAGACGAGCGAACACTGCATAAGAAAATCCGCGCACGTCTCCACACAACCTCCGTACGGCTCAGGAGGGCTTATGTATGCTTCAGGGGATGGTGGGAGGGGTTGTTGAACCACCACTGGAACGTTTATATCCTGCACAGAGTCGGCAGGAGGACGAGCTGCAGCAGCGCCCTGAGCGCTCGCCGGCATCTGTACGGAGAGAGCCTCCACCCTGCGGTTCAGGAGGATGTTTTGCTCAGTCATTTGATCCAACCGAGCCGTAAAGGCGGTGAGAATGTGCTGCAGCTCACCAATCACGTCTCCTGCAGACGCCTGCGCTCCCTGCTCTCCCATTGGTCGTTCAACAGCCGGGTGACGCCCCTCGGAGTCCATGACGCTGGCCGAGATATCCTGTTGGGAAAGTGTAGTGACACGGACCCACAACAGGGGGCGCAAATGAACGGTCAATAGATGAGCCAAAATATAACAATTTAATGTTGTGAATGTGCACAACGAACATACAATCTCAGAATATCATAACAGTCAATACACAAAGGTGACGTGTGGGCAGGCTGGAGGATAGAAGACGTCTGTCCTAAGAAGAGCCGGAACCACACGATTTCCGCCGCCCCAGAACCTGGTGAATACTGGAGCCGCCAAGTCCCGAATTCCCAGGTGATCACCGTCCCCGACTGTCGGATCTGGTACTGCTGGCGAAGAACAAAGACAGTCAAGTGTGGGTGTGTGTACACCCAGTAACAACAACGGTGGGAATGCCACCTCCACCTCTCACTCAATAACTTGCAGAGTACTGTGGATTCCTCAGGGGAAAAGAGTGCCTTCAACGCTCTCACAGCTTCCACCAACGGAGGAACTGGTACTCCTGCAAACACTCACAATATACAAATATTACAATTACAAAACGGCTGAGGATATTACCTCCAATGAAGTATGATATCTCGGCAACGAGGTGGAGATGACGTCTGGTCTTTATGGAGTGAGATGATGTTGAGTAGATGGGTGACAGCTGTCAAGAGGTAATGAGCGACAGCTGTCACCCCCAGCTGTGTCCATGGCGGCAGCGCCCTCTCGTGCCTGAAGCCCGCACTTCAGGCAGGGCGCCCTCTGGTGGTGGGCCAGCAGTACCTCCTCTTCTGGCGGCCCACACAACAGTCTCTCTATGATCATTCCCCAGAGTTTCAGTTATCTTGGTCACATAAAAATTATGTTCTTTCAAAATTATCCTCCAACAAATCAGACCATTTGGAGCATAATTTTGAAAGAACATGACTTTTATGCAAAGCGATGGGATTTATTACAATATTTATGGGTTCTGGGTTTTATTTTGTTTTTGTGGGGGGGGGGGGGGTCACCCTGTGTGTGTGTATATATATATATATCATATTTGGGAACGTTACATGATGTGAGACACGTTATTCTTACCAGTGATGACACATTGCTTTGTCTTGCTGGACGTTGATATAGATGTTGAAGCTGGTGGTCGAACTCTCCTCGCTTATGGAACTGGATTCTTCAATAAAAACACAAAATAGCAACAAGTAAAAAAAAAAAACACATCACAGTAATGGCACTAAATTGAGTCAATTGTACATGTTTGTTGTCATGCTGACGAGGCGTTTTTCTGTCAGAAGTTAATACTTTAAAGCGGAGCACGGAGTTAGCTAGCTCGCTAGTTAGCAGTCAGCTAGCTCACTGTGTCCGCATACATGAGACAACGATGTGACTTTAACACAAGTTTAGTTTCAAAATCTTCGTTTGTTAAAGTGTGCTTCCCACCAATGGGATAACTAACGTTAAACGGTGCTTTCAAGCAGACTACAGACAGTCACAAAAACACTTACCATCCGTCGCTTCCAACAAAGCCGAGTCGCAGTCATCCTGCCTCCGGGTGCTCGCCAGTCGGTGTCTGTAAACAGCGTTCCTGCGGTCGAACCGTTTCCAGCCCTTACGGTCCGACCTACTCCGGTCGTTGTGGTCCTGTAATCACTTTTAAGCTTTTTCAGCTGTTCTCTGCATTGCTGTAATGTCCGGTACCCACGAGCGGCCAAAGACTGGGAGATTTTCTCATTTCAGGTCGCTTCATCCACCTCTCTGTATTCTCTCCTCCGCCACCAAACACAGAAACATCCGCAGCTCATCCACGGACCACGGTGTGGTTTTGTGTGAGTAAAAACACTCGTCGTGAAACGAAAGAAAAGGACAGTCGCTGTGACTATTTAAAAATGGCGGGTTTTGATTTACATCTCGAACGGCGCGCTCATGACTCATCCAGTCACGACATTCTCTGACCAATCAGTGGCTGGCAGCTTGTTGACGTCACATTTTAGTATCGGCTCAGCTCACTCGGAACCGCTCCTGAGCAGGTACTACAAAAACCACCCGGTACCAGGTACTAACCCTAGTGGAAAAGCAAAAAAACTGAGTAGAGTCGAGCCGAGTAGTGCCGAGTACTGCTACTTTTGTGAAGTAGAAAAGCGCCATAAATGTAGAGGGTTTAAGTGGGCTATTGGAGATAAAGCCTGTCAGTTTGGATTAGATGGTCTGGAAGTTGGTCCTGATTTGGTTTGGGGGTATGTTCCCCCTTGGATTCTACCTCGGCTAAAGGTAAATACAAATTTAATTGAGAATAGGAGATATTGTGTTATGTGGGCCGCTGAAGAGGAGGTACTGCTGGCCCACCACCCACCCGCGACATTCCAAGCTTTGGTTAATGACGTCTTGCGGGACTTCCTGCATCAGTTTGTCTTCATATATCTAGACGATATACTCATCTTCTCCCCGGATCCTGAGACCCATGTCCAGCATGTACGTCAGGTCCTGCAGCGGTTGCTGGAGAACCGGCTGTTTGTAAAGGGCGAGAAGTGCAAGTTCCACCGCACTTCTTTGTCCTTCCTGGGGTTCATAATCTCCTCCAACTCCGTCGCCCCTGATCCGGCCAAGGTTGCAGCGGTGAGAGACTGGCCCCAACCAACAAGCCGTAGGAAGCTGCAACAGTTCCTCGGCTTTGCAAATTTCTATAGGAAGTTCATTAAGGATTACAGTCAGGTGGTCAGTCCCTTGACAGCCCTGACCTCCTCCAAAGTCCCCTTCACCTGGTCGGATCGGTGCGAAGCTGCGTTTAGGGAGTTGAAACGCCGGTTCTCTACTGCGCCAGTTCTGGTGCAGCCCGATCCTAACCGCCAGTTTATAGTTGAAGTGGATGCCTCTGACTCAGGGATTGGAGCCGTGCTATCCCAGAGCAGGGAGTCCGACAAGATCCTCCACCCCGTACCTATTTTTCCCGCAGGTTGACCCCGGCTGAGCGAAACTATGACGTGGGCAATCGAGAACTCCTTGCGGTGAAAGAGGCTCTTGAGGAGTGGAGACACCTGTTGGAGGGAGCTGCGGTTCCATTCACGGTTTTCACGGACCATCGGAACCTAACCCTAACCGCCAAGCGTCTGAACCCCAGGCAAGCCTGCTGGTCATTGTTCTTTGGGCGTTTTGACTTCCAAGTCACCTACCGCCCCGGGACCAAGAACCAAAGATCTGACGCCTTGTCCCGGGTTCACGAAGAGGAGGGTCAAAACCAAGCTGTCAGATCCCACGGAAACCATCATCCCCGAGTCCACTGTCATGGCCACCCTCACCTGGGACGTGGAGAAGACCGTCCGGGAGGCCCTGGCACGGAACCCGGACCCGGGAACTGGCCCAAAGGACAAGTTATACGTCCCACCAGAGGCCAGAGCTGCGGTCTTGGACTTCTGTCACGGTTCCAAGCTCTCCTGTCACCCAGGGGTGCGAAGAACCGTGGCAGTGGTCCGACAGCGCTTCTGGTGGGCGTCTGTGGAAGCCGACGTCCGGGAGTATGTCCAGGCCTGCACCACCTGCGCCAGGGGAAAAACCGACCACCAACGGGCACAGTGACTCCTTCAACCGCTACCTGTGCCTCACCGCCCCTGGTCCCACATCGGCCTGGACTTCGTCACAGGCCTCCCGCCGTCCCAGGGCATGACCACCATCTTCACGATAGTGGACCGGTTCTCCAAGGCGGCCCACTTCGTGGCCCTCCCAAAGCTCCTGACGGCCCAGGAGACAGCAGACCTCCTGGTCCACCATGTCGTACGTCTGCATGGGATTCCATCTGACGTTGTCACCGACCGTGGTCCCCAGTTCTCCTCGCAAGTCTGGAGGAGTTTCTGCAGGGAACTGGGGGCCACCGTAAGCCTCTCGTCCGGGTACCATCCCCAGACGAACGGACAGGCAGAGCGGACCAACCAGGAGTTGTAGCAGGCTATCTGCTGCGTGACCTCCGTGCACCCGACGGCCTGGAGCAACCATCTGGCCTTGATCGAGTACGCTCACAATAGCCAAATTTCATCTGCCACCGGCCTCTCCCCATTTGAGGTATGTTTGGGGTACCAGCCCCCATTGTTTCCGCTCGTGGAGGGAGAGGTCGGGGTGCCCTCGGTCCAGGCCCACCTCAGGAGGTGCCGTCAGGTGTGGCGTACTGCCTGCTCTGCCCTGCTGAAAGCCCGGACGAGGGCCAAGGCCCATGCAGACCGCCGGCGTTCCCCGGCCCCTGTATACCAGCCCGGGCAGGAGGTTCGGCTGTCCTCCAAAGACATCCCACTACAAGTGGAATCCCACAAACTCCAGGACAGATTTATTGGACCATTTCCCATCCTCAAAGTCCTCAGTCCGAGGACTGAGGACTTCACTGGCTGATCCGCAGTGAAGCTGGTAGCTTCAGCTTCACTGCGGATCCATCCTGTCTTTCATGTGTCACGGATCAAGCCCTACCACACTTCACCACTCTGCACCCCCGGACCGGCGCCACCTCCTGCCTGGATCATCGACGGAGAGCCGGCATGGACAGTACGCCGGCTCCTGGACGTCCGTCGGAAGGGCTGGGGGTTCCAGTACTCGGTGGACTGGGAGGGGTATGGACCTGAGGAACGCTCCTGGGTGAAGAGAAGCTTCATCCTGGACCCGGCCCTCCTGGCCGACTATTACACCCGAGAACCCGACAAGCCTGGTCGGGCACCAGGAGGCGCCCGTTGAGGGGGGGGGTCCTGTTATGTGGGCCACTGAAGAGGACGTGCTGCTGGCCCACCACCAGAGGGCGCCCTGCCTGAAGTGCGGGCTTCAGGCACGAGAGGGCTTCGGAGCAACCGGGAGTGACAGCTGTCACTCATCAACAGCACCAGCTGTCACTCATCATCACCACATCACCATAAAAGCCGGGCAGCAACTCCACCTCGCTGCCGAGATATCATCTACTAACTAGCAGTACCAGGTCTGACAGCTGGAGACGGTGGCCACCTGGAGATTCAGGACTTGTCGGCTCCGGTGTTCTTCAGATCCGTTGGCAGTGGAAGCCGTGTGGGACCCGGCTCTTCTCTGGACAGACGTCTTCTATCCTCAAGCCTGCCCACACGTCACTTTTCGTATAATTGACTATCATTCTCAAACTGCATTTGTCTGTATTCCGTTGTGCACAGTTTGCAACATTAAATTGCTATATTTTGGCTTATCCATTGTCCGTTCATTTACGCCCCCTGTTGTGGGTCCGTGTCACTACACTTTCCCAACATATTGGGGTGGTTTGACTGGAGCAGTATATGTTGAAGACAAGGTTGGGTAGGATTACTTTGAAATGTAATCCAAAAGTAATCAGATTACAAGTAATCCAAATGTATGTACATACATACATGTAACACACATGTATTCTTTCAAAGTAATCCTACCCAACCTTGGTTGAAGATTACCTACGGAAGACACTACAGTTTCTTAAATATATACACAAATGGATCAAAGGATCCCAACTCAGGACGTGTAGGGGCTGGTGTGTTTATTCCAGAGTTCGGTGTGACGATAAGTAAAAGAATTTCAAACAACTTATCAGTCTTCACAGCAGAAATGCTAAAGTAACATGTAGAGACGACTTGATATTAGAGGTTCAATTATTACTGCTCAGGATACAGGTCTGGTTTGATTGTTTATTTTTGTTGGATTCCAGCTCACATTGGAATAGATGGAAATGAAGTGGTGGATAGCATTGCAAAGAAGGCCCTGACAATACCAGAAGCGAACATCATTAGGGTGCCGGCAGGTAAAAGGGGAGGCAAAATCCCTAATAACTGTTATATGGCTGGGGGGGCCTGGCTGCCGGTTTGTTTGTCTTTTTGTTTTCCTCCCAGGTGGCGTGCATTTGGGACTGAGTGGCTGTGTTGCTGAGGCTGTCAGGACCTCACCCTGATCACCTGCGACTCGTCAGGACTCACAGCTGAGGTGCATCTGGCTGGATTGGAGCATGTTGGCATTTAAGACTGGAGTGCACAGTGTGTATTTGCCAGAGACTCGACCTTGTGACCAGACGGGTGAGATCGTCGTCTCGGGAGCCATCTCATCAGCAGCGGATGCTGAGAAACGTCCAGGTTTGATGCACAGTCTGTGAAAGAGGAGGGGGGTGAGGTCTCACGCTCGTCAGCACACTTCCTGAGGTACGTTAGATTTTGTGACTAACAGTTATACAGTCAGTAAATGTGGTGTCCCTCACACCTTATTGTATTGAGCTGTTTGTTAGTCATGTATCAGCTTCCACTGCGGTGGAGTTTTGTGAACTGGATGTTCCATGCCTGCAGGTTGGAAGCTGATCAGCAATCAAGCCAGGAGGTGTTTGCTGTTTGTACACCTTTAAGTGTTCTGTGTGTAGAGTGTGGACTCACATAATGGTTCCTTCTTTCACAGACTCGGTTGTTGCGGCCACCTGGGGGGTGTCGGCGGGGTCCTTGGGTCCGAAACAGCTTCTGGCTCCGGACCGTTAGCGCTGCTGGGAGCGCACCACGCCAGACCGCACCTTTCTGTATTATCACTGTTATGTATTAAATTCAGTTAGCCTTTGTACCGTGCTCTGCTTATTTCATACTGGGTCCTTCAAACGCTGGTCGGTTCTCCGAGCTGCGTCCGACACATAACAATAACTACAGTAATACAAGAAGAATGCCAAAAAAAACATGGGATACAGGCAAGAAAGGGAGGCATCTGTATAATACTTAAAACACAGTTCGAAAGCAAGAGGTTAAAGGGAAAAGCAGGAGGGAGGAGGTTCTCTATTCTAGATTGAGACTAGAGGCACTTTTCTACTACACAGAAGTAGCACTACTCAGCTCGACTCGGCTCTACTCGGTTTGGTTCCAGGTGTGTCCTTTCCTACTACAAACAGAACCTCCTCAACGTGGGCAGGGTCAGCAGAGCAAACTGCAGTGACTTCGTTTTATACACGACATAAACATAAACAATGACGGACTCCGTGTGTTTACTGCTCTGTGAGTTTTTAAGAGAAAGTTGCTGGCGACAAGACGAAACACACTTGAAAAGTACAGAAAACTTTGGGAATTCATACAACAATATGAAGATGAGAAGATACGAGCTGCTAGAGATGAAGAGACAAAGCATGACGGTAAGCTAATCGTTAGCTCGTAAATAAGTAATAACTGCAGGCTGTTGCTATTAAGTATTAAAATTGTGGCTGTCAAAATAAAGCGTTAATTTAGATTAATTAATTACAGCACCTATCACACCTTCAGTCACACTTTGCTCCGTTTTGATTTGACGTCAATGACTTGGTCTATAAATGAACATGAGTTCTGAGAGCAATAAATGTGTTGGATGTCAATACTTTTTATATTAAAGTAACTTGCTTTGATAACTTATTGTTAAATCTCAAACGTGGGAGTTCGTGCATTTACTGACATTCATGCACAAAATGTTAATTTGGTTTTAATGACCGTTAATTAACGTCGTCACTGAACTCGAACAGGCTTAAAACCCATTAAAAAATGTTTGATTTGTTTTTCATCCAGATTTTAATGTTAAATGGACAAATTTAAATACACTCAACAAAAATATCAATGCAACACTTTTGGTTTTGCTCCCATTTTGTATGAGATGAACTCAAAGATCTAAAACTTTTTCCACATACACAATATCACCATTTCCCTCAAATATTGTTCACAAACCAGTCTTAATCTGTGATAGTGAGCACTTCTCCTTTGCTGTGATAATCCATCCCATCTCACAGGTGTGCCATATCAAGATGCTGATTAGACACCATGATTAGTGCACAGGTGTGCCTTAGACTGTCCACAATAAAAGGCCACTCTGAAAGGTGCAGTTTTGTTTTATTGGGGGGGATACCAGTCAGTATCTGGTGTGACCACCATTTGCCTCATGCAGTGCAACACATCTCCTTCACATAGAGTTGATCAGGTTGTCAATTGTGGCCTGTGGAATGTTGGTCCACTCCTCTTCAATGGCTGTGCGAAGTTGCTGGATATTGGCAGGAACTGGTACACGCTGTCGTATACGCCGGTCCAGAGCATCCCAAACATGCTCAATGGGTGACATGTCCGGTGAGTATGCCGGCCATGCAAGAACTGGGACATTTTCAGCTTCCAAGAATTGTGTACAGATCCTTGCAACATGGGGCCGTGCATTATCCTGCTGCAACATGAGGTGATGTTCTTGGATGTATGGCACAACAATGGGCCTCTGGATCTCGTCACGGTATCTCTGTGCATTCATTGTGTACAGAATTGTGTACAGATCCTTGTTTTCCTTTGTTTTGTCTTTATCTGTTTGGTTGCTCTCCTGTTTGTCTATTCCTCTATGTGATCTTTTTCTGCGTCTCTCTTGGTAGTAGGTGTGTCTCTGCTTTCTGGACCACGCCCCTGTTCTGGGCTCCTCCACGCGCACCTGCTGTCAATCTGCTGCTAATCACCGGGATATATATATATATATATATATATATATATATATATATATATATATATATATATACACTGCTCATTTTGCTCTGTTTCTTCGCTAGATTGATGCGCCCTGTGGCTTCTTTCCAGTTCTCGGTTCTGTATTCCATTGTTCTGCCAGCCTCATTGTGTTCTCGACTCCCAGCCTGTTTATTCCAACCTCGTCTAAGCCTGATGTTTTTGTACTGCTGCTGTGTTTTTGGACTGCCTTCCCGTGTACCGACCTCTGCCGTTTTCTTCACTAAAGTCTTTCAACCAGAGCCTGAGTGAGCCTCACATTTGTGTCCAAACCATACATCCTGTGAGATACCTTTGTCATCATTTGCCTACATGTTTCACTGTGAATTTTGAATAAACTTTTGTACTTTTTGCTAAAATGTCTCCACTTTTGTGTAACATCAATTTGATTTGTAAACGTTACCAAGGTTTACTGATTTAAAATAAATGCTAACAGTTTGAAAAGCCGTTTAAGCAAAATCCAGCAGTAAAATAAGTTTTACATTTAATGGCGTCATAAATGTAAATGGAAGTAAACAGACACTAAAACTGGTTGTTCAAAATATCTGAATTAATTACTTCTGGTTTGGTATAAGTCATCCAGCAGAATTATACAACACAGTACAATAGTTTGTGGTAAAATGTTACAACACATCAAACCCTAAACCTCGTATATGTTGTGAAAGTGTCGTGACACGGACCCACAACAGGGGGCGTTAATGAACGGACAATGGATAAGCCAAAAAGTAACAATTTAATGTTGTGAATCGCACAACGAAGTACAGACAATAACAATATGGTGGAATGTCAATTATACACAAGGTGACGTGTGGGCAGGCTCGACGATAGAAGACGTCTGGCGAGAGAAGAGCCGGATCCCACACAGCTTCCACCACCAACGGATCTGAAGAACACCGGAGCCGCCAAGCCCTGCGCCCCAGGTGGCCACTGTCTTCAGCAGTCAGACCCGGTACTGCTGGCAGAGAACAGAGACAGTACTGATGAGTGTGAGTTCGCACACTCAGTAATCCCACAGTCAGTGTTTAGTTAGGAGGGAGCACCTCCACCTCCAATCACACACTCGTGCAGCTCCTGTTTAACCACTTATCTGGTTTGGGGTGTGAGGCGAAGCCGTCGCTGATCACACCAAATGCCAATCCCACAGATAAGGACACACCACAGGAAAACGGCTGCAAAGAAGTTCAGATTGTTACTTTGTAAGTCAGCAGAAAAGTTACCTGATTGGTAGCTGATTTCTCGCGGAGAGGTGGAGTTGCAGTCCGGCCTTTATGGTGGTGGTGATGTGTAGTGGATGAGTGACAGCTGGTACGGATGATGAGTGACAGCTGTCACTCCCGGTCGCTCCGAGGCCCTCTCGTGCTTGCAGCCCGCACTTCAAGCAGGGTGCCATCTTGTGGTGGTGGGCCAGCAGTACCTACTCTTCAGCAGCCCACACAACAGTATAGCCAGAATTCCTTGATGTAATGATGCTATCACTGAAGTGACTAAACCTTTTCATGTTAAATACCATTTGTTAAAATCTCAGTTTAGACATGATTATTCCAGCATCTTTGTAAAGATTTAGGCAGGTGAAATGTGCAGTGTCTTCTGGAGTGGCAAATCCCAAATTAAAATTCTTAGAAATGAACCATCATTGTACCAAAACGTCAATGACAAAATGTTTTTACTGCTGACTCGGCCAGAAATGACAAATTATGATACAATCACATAAGTCAAATTGTTTACTGCAACTAAAAGAAGAGCAAATACCAAAAAACAAACAAACAAGCAAACAAACAAACACAAACTATACAAAAAGTTCCATGTGTCTATAGTCAAAAGTTCCATGTGTCTATAGTCCTGGGGTGGGGGCGCAGGACACACGTCATGCATCGCGTGGATAAGCTCGGTCAGTACACCAAGGAATGCCCAATTAGATGCAGCTTCCACCTCCATTGCTTCTTCGAGGATCAGTCAGATGTGTCGATCACACTGAACCCAGTTCAGCTTCAACCTCAGCATTGCTGGATGGAAAGATTCTCCTGCTAGAACAGGCTCCTTTTACTCTTGCCTGGACAATAATGAAGGTCGAAATGGGAAGTGATTAACAAAAGCAAGTTTTAAAAAATTATATATACACGTACATACAGAGTGACACCCCCATCCCCCCAAAACAAGAATTGTAATAATAAATCCAACACAAAACAAACTTTCAGCTTCTGTATGATCATTCTCCAGAGTTTCAGTTATCTTGGTCACTTTGCATAAAAATTACATTTTTTTTTAAATTATGCTCCAACAAATCAGACCATTTGGAGCATAATTTGAAAGAACATGACTTTTATGCAAAGCAACTAAGATAACTGAAACTTTGGGTGGGATTTTTTACAATATGGCTTTCTTTTCTTTTTTTTTCGCCAGCCGAGAGATGTAATCCCTCCAGCGTGTCCTGGGTCTTCCCCGGGGCATCCTCCCAATGGGACGTGCCCGGAACACCTCTCCAGCAAGACGTTCAGGGGGCATCTGGAAAAGATGCCCGAGCCACCTCAACTGACTCCTTTCGACGTGGAGGAGCAGCGGCTCGACTCCGAGCTCCTCCCGAGTGACCGAGCTCCTCACCCTATCTCTAAGGGAGCGCCCAGCCACTCTGCGGAGGAAACTCATCTCGGCCGCTTGTACTCGCGATATCGTCCTTTCGGTCATGAGCCAAATCTCATGACCATAGGTGAGGATCGGAACGTAGATCGATCGGTAAATCGAGAGCTCTGCCCCCCTACTCAGCTCTCTCTTCACCACGACGGTCCGATACAGCGACCGCATCACTGCAGATGCTGCACCGATCCGTCTATCGATCTCACACTCCATCCGTCCCTCAGTCGTGAACAAGACCCCAAGATACTTAAACTCCTCCATTTGAGGCAAGGACACTCCACCGACCTGAAGAGGGCAAAGCACCTTTTTCCGGTCGAGAACCATGGCCTCGGATTTGGAGGTGCTGATTTTCATCCTGGACGCCTCACACTTGGCTGCAAACCGCCCCAGTGCACGCTGAAGGTCCTGATTTGACGAAGCCAACAGAACCACATCGTCTGCGAACAGCAGAGACGAGATTCTGTGGTTCCCAAACCAGACCCCCTCTACACCCTGGCTGTGCCTAGAAATTCTGTCCATAAAAATAATGAACAGAACCGGTGACAAAGGGCAGCCCTGGCAGAGGCCAACGTGCACTGGAAACAGGTTTGACTTACTACTGGCAATGTGAACCAAGCTCCTGCTGTGGTCGTACAGGGACCGGATAGCCCGTAGCAAAGCATCCCGGACCCCGTACTCCCGGAGCACCCCCCACAGGGTGCCCCGAGGGACACGGTGAAATGCCTTCTCCAGATCCACAAAACACATGTGGACTGGTTGGGCGAACTCCCATGAACCCTCGAGCACCCGATGGAGCGTGTAGAGCTGGTCCAGTGTGCCGCGACCAGGACGAAAACCACACCGCTCCTCCTGAATCCGAGGTTCGACCATCGGTCGAATTCTCCTCTCCAGTACTCTGGAATAGACCTTACCGGGGAGGCTGAGGAGTGTGATCCCCCTATCGATGGAACACACCCTCCAGTCCCCCTTCTTAAACAGAGGGACCACCACCCCGGTCTGCCAATCCAGAGGCACTGTCCCCGATCACCACGCGATGCTGCAGAGGTGTGTCAGCCAAGACAGTCCCACAACATCCAGAGACTTAAGGTACTCAGGACGGATTTCATCCACCCCAGGAGCCTTGCCACTGAGGAGCTTTCTAACCACCTCGGTGACTTCGGCCTGGGTAATGGATGAGTCCGCCTCCGAGTCCCCAGTCTATGCTTCCTCAACGGAAGACGTGATGATGGGATTGAGGAGATCCTTGAAGTATTCCTTCCACCACCCGACAACATCCCCAGTCAGGGTCAACAGCTCCCCACCTGCACCGTAAACAGTGCTGGTGGAGAGCTGCTTCCGCCTCCTGAGGCATCGAACGGTTTGCCAGAATCTCTTCGAGGCCGACCGATAGTCCTCCTCCATGGCCTCCCCGAACTCCTCCCAGAACCGAGTTTTTGCCTCTGCGACCGCACAGGCTGCGGCACACTTGGCCTGCCGGTACCTGTCAGCTGCCTCCGGGGTCCCACCTACCAACAAAGATAAGTAGGACTCCTTCTTCAGCTTGACGGCATCCCTTACTTCCGGCATCCACCACTGGGTTTGGGGATTGCCGCCGCGACAGGCACCAGAGACCTTGTGACCACAGCTACGAACGGCCGCATCGACAATGGAGGTGGAGAACATGGTCCACTCAGACTCCATGTCTCCAACCTCCCCCGGGATCTGGGAGAAGCTCTCCCGGAGGTGGGAGTTGAAGACCTCGCTGACAGAGGGTTCCGCCAGTTGTTCCCAGCAGACCCTCACGATACGTTTGGGCCTGCCAGGTCTGACCGGCTTCCTCCCCTTCCAGCGGATCCAACTCACCACCAGGTGGTGATCGGTCGACAGCTCTGCCCCTCTCTTCACTTGAGTGTCCGAGACACGTGGCCGAAGGTCAAATGATACGACTACAAAGTCGATCATCGACCTCCGGCTCAGGGTGTCCTGGTGCCACATGCACTTATGGACACCCTTGTGCTCGAACATGGTGTTCCTGATGGACAAACTGTGACTAGCACAAAAGTCCAACAACGGAACACCACTTGGGTTCAGATCGGGGAAGCCGTGCTTCCTGATCACCCCCCTCCAGGTCTCATTGTTGCCGCCCATGTGGGCGTTGAAATCCCCCAGGAGAACGATGGAGTCCCCAGTTGGAGCTCTATCTAGTACCCCTCCCAGGGACTCCAAGAAGGTCGGGTACTCTGCACTGCCACTCGGCCTGTAGGCCGAGACAACGGTGAGAGACCTGTCCTCATTGAGAGACGAGATGGACACGATCCTCTCGTTCACTGGCGTGAACTCCAACATGGCGACTGAGCTGGAAAGCAATAAGCAATGCGACAAAATCTCTCTGCCTCTCCCCGTGGGCAACGCCAGAAAAATGAAGCATCCAGCCCCTCTCCAGGAGTTGGGTACCAGAGCCCAAGCTATGCATGGAGGTGAGCCTGACTATCTCTAGTCGGTATCTCTCAACCTCCCACACAAGCTCAGGCTCCTTCTCCCCCAGCGAGGTGACATTCCACGTCCCAACAGCCAGGGGCTGTGAGCATGGACCGGGCCACACGCCCTCGACCGACGCCCAATCCTCTCTGCACCCGACCCCCATGGCCCCCTCTGCAGGTGGTGAACCCACAGGAGGGTGGGCCCATGTTGCTCTTTTGGGCTGAGCCCGACTGGGCCCCATGGGCGAAGGCCCGACCACCAGGCGCTGGCGCACGAGCCCCAACACCGGGCCTGGCTCCAGGGTGGGGCCCCGGCTCCGCCATACCAGGCGACGTCTCGGTCTTTGATTTTTTACTGGTCATGGAGGTTCTGAACTGCCCTTAGTCTGACACATCACCTAGGACCCGTTTGCCTTGGGAGACCCTACAAGGGGCACAAAGCCCCCGACAACATAGCTCCTAGGATCATCCGGGTACGCAAACTCCCCAAATATTATATATATATATATATATATATATATATATATATATATATATATATATATATATATATATATATATATATATATCTTCCCCTCTAGCTGCCACCTTATCATGGTGTATCATGGTATATATATATATACATATATATATATATAGCTGCCTGGACCATCAACTACCTCACTGACCACCCGCAGTACGTGCAGCTGTGTGGCTGTCAGTCTGAGGTGGTAAGGTGCAGCACCAGGGCCCCCCAGGGCACCGTCCTCTCTCCTTTCCTCTTCACCCTCTACACCTCGGACTTCACCTACAACACAGACAGCTGCCACCTCCAGAAGTTCTCTGATGACTCCGTCATTGTGGGTCGCATGTCTGAGGGGAATGAGCTGGAGTACCAGTCGGTCATCACAGACTTCGTGGACTGGTGTGAGCGCAACCACTTGTGTCTCAACACCAGTAAGACGAAGGAGATTGATCGACTTCAGGAGGAAACCGCCACCTCATCCACCGGTGAACATCCAGGGGGAAGACATAAAGACTGTGGCCAGTCTCACATACCTGGGTGTTCACCTCAACAGCAAACTGGACTGGACTCACAACACCGACACCCTGTACAAAAAAGGTCAGAGTCGCCTCCACCTCCTGAGGAGACTGAGATCCTTTGGAGTGAGCAGGCCTCTGCTTAAGACCTTCTACAACTCTGTTGTAGCCTCAGCTCTCCTCTATGCTGTCGTTTGTTGGGCCCCGAGCAGCACAGAGTGGGAGAGAAAGAGACTGAACAAGCTGGTCAGACCAGATAAACCATCAGGCCCTGACACCTAAGGCGTTTTTCTACTTCACAACAGTAGCACTACTCGGCTTGACTCTACTCGTGTTTTTTTTTTTTTGCTTTTCCATTAGATAGATAGATAAATAAACTTTATTGATCTCACAGAGGAAAAATTCACGTCATGTCACCTCTTAAGAAAACACACAAGTTGGGTGCAAGTAGAGGAAAATGTTCATCAAACAGTCTGTGCAAGGATAAGCAATAATAATAATACTTGTAACAGTACAAGACATAAGAAATGAGGTAGAAATAGAAAATGTATGTATGTATATACGAGGTCTATTAGAAAAGTATCCGACCTTATTTTTTTCAAAAACCATATGGATTTGAATCACGTGTGATTGCGTCAGACAAGCTTGAACCCTTGTGCGCATGTGTGAGTTTTTCCACGCCTGTCGGTTGCGTCAGTCGCCTGTGAGCAGGCTTTGAGTGAGGAGTGGTCCAGCCCCCTCGTCGTTGTTTCATTGCCAGGAAATGGCTGAATGATTTGGGCTTTTTTTCCATCAGAATTTTTTCAGAAACTGTTAGAGACTGGCAGCTGGAAACCATTAGAAAAATTTATCTGGCTTTCGGTGAAAATGTTACGGGCTTGGTAGAGATAAGGAGTGTTATTGTTGCTTTAAGGATGGCCCCGAGCGGCTGTGGGGCGCGCCGCGCTCCGAAGCCGCCATCGACAGGCTGAACGACCATTTCATTTCTAAACGGATGGCTGTCTGGATCCGTGACCATCATGTGCCATTTCTCTGGTTATCACAAGAGCTGGACATCAACCATTTTCCGGCAGATTTCACTTTTAACAAGAGATTTTGTCATGGAAAGCCGAGCGGAGGCTTCGCGCGTCACGATGGATTCGCTACTGGAGCGAGACAAAACCACCTCCATTTTGGTCTCACAGGACGGCTTTGAGATGGCGTTCAGACAGCTGTTTGTGGTTTTTCCATCGAGTGATTATCTGAGAAATTGTGGATGTGCCTGGACATGCCAGAACATGTCCTGTGAGGCTTCATCACGGCGTTGCTTTGCGCCATGCGGCACCGCTGCGACGCGCGGAATTCCTCCGCACGTCTGTCTCAATGTGCCGAAAAAGTGCTGATGTCCACGTCTTTTCACAATTCCTGTGCTAGTCATACGACGTCCCGGATAAAACACAGCGTCCAGTTTGGAAATGAATGGCACATTCCACTGTTACAGGAGTTTTTGTCATGGAAAGAGGAGCGGAGGCTTCGCGCATCGCAGCGGTGCCGCATGGCACAAAGCAACGCCGTGATGAAGCCTCACAGGACATGTTCTGGCATGTCCAGGCACATCCACAATTTCTCAGATAATCACTCGATGGAAAAACCACAAACAGCTGTCTGAACGCCATCTCAAAGCCGTCCTGTGAGATGGTTTTGTCACGCTCCAGTAGCGAATACATCGTGAAGCGCGAAGTCTCCGCTCGGCTTTCCATGACAAAATCTCTTGTTAAAAGTGAAATCTGCCGGAAAATGGTTGATGTCCAGCTCTTGTGATAACCAGAGAAATGGCACACAATGATCATGGATCCAGACAGCCATCTGTTTAGAAATGAAATGGTCGTTCAGCCTGTCGATGGCAGCTTCGGAGCGCGGCGCGCCGCACAGCCGCTGGGGGCCGTCCTTAAAGCGACAGTAACACTCATTCTCTACGAAGCCTGTAACATTTTTACTGAAAGCCAGATACATTTTTCTAATGGTTTCCAGCTGCCAGTCTCTAACAGTTTCTGAAAAAATTCTGATGGAAAAAAAGCCCAAATCATTCCGCCATTTCCTGGTAATGAAACAACGACGAGGGGGCTAGACCAGTCCTCACTCAAAGCCTGCTCACAGGCGAATGACGCAACTGACAGGCGTGGAAAAACCCACGCATGTGCACGAGGGTTCAAGCTTGTCTGACGCAATCACACGTGATTCAAATCCATATGGTTTTTGAAAAAAATAAGGTCGGATACTTTTCTAATAGACCTCTTATATACATACATACATTTACTATTTCTACCTCATTTCTTATGTCTTGTACTGTTACTGTTATATGGCTGGGGGGGCCTGGCTGCCGGTTTGTTTGTCTGTTGGTTTCCTCCCAGGTGGCTTGCGTTTGGGACTGAGTGGCTGTGTTGCTGAGGCTGTCAGGACCTCACCCTGATCACCTGCGACTCGTCAGGACTCAGAGCTGTGGTGCATCTGGATGGATTGGAACATGTTGGCATTTAAGACTGGAGTGCACAGTGTGTATTTGCCAGAGACTCGACCTTGTGACCAGACGGGTGAGATCGTCATCTCGGGAGCCATCTCATCAACAGCGGATGCTGAGAACGTCCAGGTTTGATGCACAGTCTATGAAAGAGGAGGGGGTGAGGTCTCACGCTCGTCAGCACACTTCCTGAGGTACGTTAGATTTTGTGACTAACAGTTATACAGTCAGTAAATGTGGTGTCCCTCACACCTTATTGTATTGAGCTGTTTGTTAGTCATGTATCAGCTTCCACTGCAGTGGAGTTTTGTGAACTGGATGTTCCATGCCTGCAGGTTGGGAAGCTGATCAGTAATCAAGCCAGGAAGTGTTTGCTGTTTGTACACCTTTAAGTGTTCTGTGTGTGGAGTGTGGACTCACATAATGGTTCCTTCTTTCACAGACTCGGTTGTTGCGGCCACCTGGGGGGTGTCGGCGGGGTCCTTGGGTCCGAAACAGCTTCTGGCTCCGGACCGTTAGCGCTGCTGGGAGCGCACCATGCCAGGCCGCACCTTTTTATATTATATATTTATATTATCACTGTTATGTATTAAATTCAGTTAGCCTTTGTACCGTGCTCTGCTTATTTCATACTGGGTCCTTCAAACGCTGGTCGGTTCTCCGAGCTGCGTCCGACACATAACAGTAGTCTCTGGCCAAACATCACGGACCCAGCGGTAGCAGAGACGGTAACGCGCTGGGAAGGCGGCAGCAGACGTTCAGTGGTTATCCGGATCAGTTGCGGGGCTCTCCGCCCGGAAGGTGCGTGTTTGAGAACCCATTACTGGATACTGATTTGTGCTCTCTTGCAGCCGTGTTCCTGTGTTGTGCCTTATCCGTGGGTCGTGGTGGAGTGTGACTGGCGACGGCTTCGCGTCACACTCCGACCGGATAAGAGGTGTAAACGGGAGCTGCAAGAGTGCGTTTGTAATGGGTTCACGCGCACGGCGGAGCTCTGTTAGCACGGGTCGCTGGGCTTCCTGTGTTACAGTCGTAGCCCCGTTCCCCCGGACAAAGGTAACTACTGCGTCTGTTGTATCAGCTCCGGCGTTATTTAGTTGAGCACATTTTGGTTGTGTGTTGCACACAGCTGCGCACATAAGAGCAGCTCGTTTGTTTTTTCTGTCGCCAAAGGGGTTTTTTCATTTTTTGCACTCTGGCTCCCCCTTGTGGTGACTGAATCACGTTACCGTCAAGCTCTTGAGTAGGAACAGGTGTGTTCCATTTGGTTGAGCTTGACGGTATAACTCACTGATTTGTTTTGTGTTAGTTCATTTTGTGTGGGTGTTTTTTGAGTTGGTTTTTGTGTGGGCTTTTATTTTTTGTTGTCCACTATTTGTCTGGGGGTGTGGCCCTGTAGCCTTTGCAAAAAAAAACAAAAAAAAAAAAACAGGGACCCAAACAACTGTGTGTTGGTCTGTTTGTTTTTTCTTTTGTTTCTTTTTGTTTCACATCCCCAGGGTTGGATGGAACGGTCCCCTGGGGGGGTGATGGGGTTGGTACTTGGGTTGTTTTTTCTTTTTGTTTTTTGTTATGCCCTCTCTTCTCCTCTGACTCCAGCCGGGTGTGCCGTAGTGTCGGCATTGCTGGAGGGGTGCGGTTAGGTTGTGCTGGGCGTTTCCCAGGTGGCCTCTGCACCCGGGAGGGGAGGGGGGGGGTTTGGGGTTTTTTTTTTTTGTTTCCCCCCCCCCCAGTTTCCGCCCTCGGGGTTTGACTGTGGTGTCCTCTGGGGGGGAAAGGGCGTTGGGTCCATCTAGCCGTGGACGGCCGGGGCTGGGTCCATTAGTCATGAGGGGAGGCGTCTCCTGGGGTTGACGAGTGGTCCTCTGGGAGGCGCTGGTAGTCCCCGTAGGTGACGTTGGATCCCAGAGGGACCTCGGCCGTGGTTCTTACTCCTGGAGCTGGCGGGTGGCCCTCTGGGGGGTGTTGGTCCCTACGTGTCATTTGGGGGGGAGGAGGGGGGGTATTTTGGCATTTTTGTTTGTGAGCTCAAATTTGGGTTGTTTTTCTTTTCTCCCCTTCCCTAGGGTTTGATGGAACGGTCCTCTGGGGGGGGGGGGGTTTAGTATTTTTGTTTGTAGGCTTGGGTTGGGTTGTTTTTCCTTTCTCCCCTTCCCTGGGGTTTGATGGGACGGTCCCCTGGGGAGGGGGGGGTGTTTTGGTTGTTTTGTTTTGTGACTAATCACACATGTTTGGTTAAAGGCTGACCGCACAGGTGTAGGAACTCCTGGCCACACCTGTGCTAAGACTGTCAGAAACAAGGGCAAAGATGCAGCCAGTTCAACCAGTCTGTTGGAGGATGAACGCAGACGCGGTTTCCAGCCATGGTCCCTGGAGGGGGGTGTTTCTCCTGGGCCAGGTGTGTGTGGTCGCCGGGAGGCTTCCCGTGAGGGTGGGGTACTGTTATATGGCTGGGGGGGCCTGGCTGCCGGTTTGTTTGTCTTTTGGTTTCCTCCCAGGTGGCTTGCGTTTAGGACTGAGTGGCTGTGTTGCTGAGGCTGTCAGGACCTCACCCTGATCACCTGCGACTCGTCAGGACTCACAGCTGTGGTGCATCTGGATGGATTGGAACATGTTGGCATTTAAGACTGGAGTGCACAGTGTGTATTTGCCAGAGACTCGACCTTGTGACCAGACGGGTGAGATCGTCGTCTCGGGAGCCATCTCATCAACAGCGGATGCTGAGAACGTCCAGGTTTGATGCACAGTCTGTGAAAGAGGAGGGGGTGAGGTCTCACGCTCGTCAGCACACTTCCTGAGGTACGTTAGATTTTGTGACTAACACTTATACAGTCAGTAAATGTGGTGTCCCTCACACCTTATTGTATTGAGCTGTTTGTTAGTCATGTATCAGCTTCCACTGCAGTGGAGTTTTGTGAACTGGATGTTCCATGCCTGCAGGTTGGGAAGCTGATCAGTAATCAAGCCAGGAAGTGTTTGCTGTTTGTACACCTTTAAGTGTTCTGTGTGTGGAGTGTGGACTCACATAATGGTTCCTTCTTTCACAGACTCGGTTGTTGCGGCCACCTGGGGGGTGTCGGCGGGGTCCTTGGGTCCGAAACAGCTTCTGGCTCCGGACCGTTAGCGCTGCTGGGAGCGCACCACGCCAGGCCGCACCTTTTTGTTATTATATTATCACTGTTATGTATTAAATTCAGTTAGCCTTTGTACCGTGCTCTGCTTATTTCATACTGGGTCCTTCAAACGCTGGTCGGTTCTCCGAGCTGCGTCCGACACATAACAGTTACAAGTATTATTATTATTGCTTATCCTTGCACAGACTGTTTGATGAACATTTTCCTCTACTTGCACCCAACTTGTGTGTTTTCTTAAGAGGTGAAGTAATCCTCTGTGAGCTCAATAAAGTTTATTTATCTATCTATCTAATGGAAAAGCAAAAAAAAAAAAAAAACACGAGTAGAGTCGAGCCGAGTAGTGCTACTGTTGTGAAGTAGAAAAACGCCTTAGGTGTCAGGGCCTGACGGTTTATCTGGTCTGTTGTGGGGTTTTGGTTTGTTTTGTTCTTATCTTGCTTTTGTATTATTTCTCTGTGCTTGTGGGATTGTGTTGCTGGGCTCTCTCTCTCTCTCTCGCTGTGATTTTAAAATAAATGCCCGCTCGCTGCATGTCGGTGCGCTGATCAAATACCCTGATCGTGGCAGTAATGCAACTGTAAAAACCTCCTGATACAGTCCACTGTTTTCCAAGTGCAGTGATGTGTTTTGCACAGCCGGCAGGAGTGAACTGGGTTTAAATAGCAGCAAGGTACACGCGACTGTGCGCACACATTAAAAAAGCAAACATGCAGCTGCAAGTATGAAACGAACATGGAAAAAGGACAACTGCGCGCGCATTTCGGGTGTATTTAAATGAAACACAATGCTGCAATACACAGCTCTACGAATACGCCAATGTGAAAGGGGCTTAACATTCACAGGAAAACTAGTTGAGCGGTCCTGATACTGCCAGAAGAATTGGACGATCTGATCGCACTCGCCTTCCACATGGACCAGCGCCTACAAGACCGTCCTTGCCATGGAAACCAACATCCAGACTACCAATCCCACACATCTCCTGGCCACTCCGCCTCCTCCACTCATGCCCGGGCAGAGCCATCTCAGCACATCACAGAGGAACAGATGCAGCTCATGCGCATGCATTTGAGTCCAGCCAAGTGACAGCGCCACCAAGTGGACGGCCTCTGTTTCTACTGTGGAAAAGCTGGACACATGATAGCCGATTGTCAGACCAGGGGTGCCACCATGCGATCAAGGGTGGAATTGCGGGTGAGTCTTAATTCCCCTGTTTCAACACAAAATACGTATAATCCCAGCCAAATTAATGTCTGACCACATTACCATAACCGTTTTGGCTTTAATTGTTTCTGGTTCTGATGCCAACCTGATTCTGTCTTCTCTTGCCAGGTACCTCCACCGGAAATTGTATAAGATCTCACTCCCTGTGGTGGTACGTGCTGTGGACGGCCACGTCCTGGGTCAAATTACTCATTGCACACAGTCTGTAAAATTACTGATTTCTCATACACATTCAGCTTCCATGTTTTGGACAATATGACTTATTCGCTAATCTTGGGGCTCCCCTGGCTACAACGACATGGTCCAAATTTTGATTGGGTTAAGGGCGAAATCACGTCCTGGAGCCCAGCCTGTAATTATTCATGTCTATCAAGGCCCAAACATACGCTGCAGAGTTTGAATCTGGATCTCGCTGGGGTACATGATTGTTACCATGACCTAGTGGCCGTATTTAGTAAGCGAGAGCCAAATCATTACCGCCCTGATGGAAGCTCTTTTCTCTGACAGCACCTGAACACCACGTGATGAATGAATACATTCGGGGGTCCCTGGCAGCAGGTTTAATTCGTATTTCATCCTCACCTGCAGGGGCGGGGTTTTTCTTGTTGAAAAGAGTCCCTGTATTGATTACCGTGGTCTAAATGATGTCACCATAAAGAACTGTTATCTGCTGCCACTCATTTCCTCTGTGTTTGAGTTGTTGGAGGGAGCTACAGGTTTTTTTGAAGCTTGACTTACGTAATGCATATCATTTGGTCCAGATCAGACAGGGAGATGAGTAGAAAACAGCCTTTAATAGCCCATCCGGCCATTACGAATACTTGGTCATGCCTTTTGGTCTCATAAACGCGCCAGCCGTTTTCCAGAATTTAGTGAATGATGTGCTACTTGAATACCTAAATAAATTCATCTTCCTGTATCTGGATGACATCCTCATTTTTTCCATGGATTTAGCTATACACAAGTGTCACGTATGTATGGTTTTACAAACCCTCCTGCAAAATGAGCTCTTTGTGAAAGCGGAGAAGTGTGAATTTTACAAATCCACGGTTTCCTTTTTGGGCTTTGTCATATCTAAGGGGGAAATAAGGATGGATCCTGAGAAAGTGGCGGCAGTGCCGGATTGGCTGTATCACGTAAAGAATTCCAACCATTTTTAGGGTTTGCTAACTTTTACCTTAAATTCATCCGAAATTTCAGTACTGTTGTGGTGCCACTGCATGCGGTCACTTCGTCCCTTCGCCTGTTCGTCTGGACCCCTGAATGTGAGGGGGCGTTTAGAGCCTTAAAACATCGCTTTTCTATGGCCCCCGTGCTACTCCTCCCTGACCCAGTTCAGTAGTTCGTGGTGGAAGTCGATGCCTCCATTATTGGGGTAGGAGCAGTTCTCTCTCAGAGAAAGCCTTCAGATGGCAGGCTGCACCCATGTGCCTTCATGTCCAAAAAAATGTCTCCTGCAGAACAGAATTATGGCATCGGCGACCGCGAACTATTGGCGGTAAAAGTGGCCTTAGAGGAGTGGCAGCACTGAGACAGAGGAGTCATCACTCCAGCAGAGGGCAGAGTTTCTTTTCAAAATACAGGACTTATTTTTTGAGTTCAGAGACAGTTCAGGAGAGCGGAACAAGCAGCGCATTCTTTCTGCTTTAAAACACCTTCCACATGCTGCACCTGAAATGGTAATGGCCTTCCCAGAGCTAAAACATATCAAAACTCTGTTTAAGCAAGGCTGGCTTCCTACCTGTCGAAGATCCGATGGGACTACTTGTTTGAATCTGAGATCTGTGTTTCCTGTCTGGACACGCCCACTTCATCATGGTATCGGCCGAAGCAGTCACGCCTCCACAGCCGTCCACATCTCCCACATTCTTTCTGCCACCAATTCCTGCTCCACGAAGGCTGTTCATAGGGGAATCCATGGAGTTGAATCAATCCAAGAAGCCAGAGTCGCGATCATATGAGGCACCAGATCCGGTCCCGCCTTGTTTGGCCCCCGTGCCAGCCCCCCGGAAGCACCGTGCACCTCCGCACTCGGCAACACCAGTTGTGACATTCTGGAAACCATTGGAGCAGCACACACCCACAGACACATCTTCGGAAAACACGCCCCCGAAGCAAGCGGAACAGCACGCATCGTCACACCGACACTGACGTCATCCAAGCCCTTGTCACTGGAATTACCTTATTCCTGTTTCATGCAGCAATGGCGCGTTCGCTGTCACGACCAGCAGTGAAGCCAGCTGAAGCACACGCTGCTCCTCAGCATGCCGTGACGTCATCCGATACCGATACTGTGCACATCAGGCCACAATCAACAGCCATGTGCCCAGTTCCTCTGCCAACAGCGAAACCAGCTGAAGCACGTGCTGTTCCTCAGCCTGCCGTGACGTCATCTGACACCGACACGGTACGAGCCAGGCCACGATCTACAGATGCACGTCCAGCTATCTGTGTTTTGGGATTCTACTGTTGCAATGTTAAGCAAGCTTCTCAATGCTGCAAGTTCCTTCTTTGGGCAAATCATGTACTTCTGGTTATGTCAGCTTGGAAGATTGTTTAGTGTCTTGTATTTCAGTCCAACCCAGTTCCTGCATACTTATGTTACCCTGCTGGTAGCAAGCATGTCATTTGTATGGTGGTTCTGGTTATTTATATCTCTGTGCTCTCCACTCGCTTCACGGTCCGAATAGGTCATCCCTCCAGGTCCTTTTGCATTTAATATCACTCCCAGTTCCATTCTAGAATATTCAATCATTGATTGGCCTCTATGCAAGTTTGGTTCTTTTTTGTACTTTTTGCCTTTTATTTGTTATGTAGCACTACTTTGCGTTTATATTTTCTCCACATTCCCTGTAGGTTTTCTGTCCAATGGTTGTTTCATTTTTTATTTATCCTTATTTTACAGTCTTTCTCTACATGTGGTTCCCTTCTTGGTTCCCTCACTTTCGCAGGTCTGCGTAGGATTTTTGTTCAGTGGATTTCCTTTTATTTCATTCCTCCCTTCATTTTTTTTGTCAGGATTTTCACTTTTGGCAATCCTTCAAATTCGTGGTTTTGGTTTTCAAGTATAGTTGTTTTTGGTGGTATTTGGGTTCTATTTTTGATGTCTGTTGTCTGTTTATCTCTTCCTCCATTCTTTTCTTGGTTTGTCTGGTTGTTACTAACTGATCTTTCTTCTTGTTGTATTCCCGGGATTGTGCAGGATGTGGCCAGGCAGGTCCTCCACCCCCTTCATTCATTGCTCAGGTTTGTTGGTCTCTCCCATTTGATCACTGCTGTGATGCTGGGGAAGATTTTTTCCACTACCACATCCTGCCTTGTCCCTGATTCCGGTTTCATCTCTGTTCCCATGCGTCCCTCGAGGAAACCTCCTGTCTCACCGTTGCTCCCTGTTGGGCATAATGGTCGCCCTCCTGGCTCTCCTGCTATAGGCCCCAGGACCAGACTCTTGGGGTTCCTTGGTCCCTAGGACTGTACATGTTGTCATCCATTTGGGGGTCTCTTTGTTTTTTGTCACCTGTTCAGGCTCGGGCACTCTATTCCCCGTGTTGAGTGTTGTTGGTTGTCTGCCATGCCGCCCCCGAGCTCAGGTTTTTCTACCGGTTTTCCTTGGTTTTGTGCCCCCCTTCTGGTCTCCCACCTGTCCACCCCTAGTCGGGTGGGTGCCTGGTTGCTGCTCTCTGGGTTTTGGGGTGGTGGTTCTGGCAGCCAGCAAGGGGGAGGGGGGGTGATGTCAGGATCTGCCCCAGCCGGGAGTTCATGTCTGGGTTTTCCCCTTATTTGGGTCTCTGAGGGTTAAGTCTGGGTTTGGGGATGTTAGTTTCTTTACTTTGTAAAATGCTTTTGTTACTGGTATAATTCTCTGTTTATCATTTACACTGAGGAAAATAAGTATTTGAACACCCTGCGGTATTGCAAGTTCTCCCACTTAGAAATCATGGAGGGGTCTGAAATTTTCATCTTAGGTGCATGTCCACTGTGAGAGACATAATCTAAAAAAAATCCAGAAATCACAATGTATGATTTTTTTAAAGAATTTATTTGTATGTTACTGCTGCAAATAAGTATTTGATCACCTACCAAGTATAGCAAGAATTCTGGCTCACACAGACCTGTTAATTTTTCTTTAAGAAGCCCTCTTATTCTGTACTCTTTACCTGTATTATTTGCACCTGTTTGAACTTGTTACCTGTATAAAAAACACCTGTTCACACACTCAATCACACTCCAACCTGTCCACCATAGCCAAGACCAAAGAGCTGTCTAAGGACACCAGGAACAAAACTGTAGACCTGCACAAGGCTGGGATTGACTACAGGACAACAGGCAAGCAGCTTGGTAGAAGACAACAACTGTTATGATTATTTATTACAAAGTGGAAGAAACACAGGATGACTGTCAATCTCCCTCAGTCCGGGATTCCAAGCAAGATCTCACTTTGTGGGGTAAGGATGATTGTGAGAAAGCACAGAACTACACAGGAGGACCTGGTCAATGGCCTGAAGAAAGCTGGGACCACAGTCACAAAGATTACATTAGTAACACATGATGCTGTCATGGTTTAAAATCCTGCAGGGCAGCAAGGTCCTCCTTCTCAAGCCAGCACATGTCCAGCCCTGTTTGAAGTTCACCGGTGACCATCTGGATGATCCAGAGGAGGCATAGGAGAAGGTCATGTGGTTATATGAGACCACAATAGAGCTTTTTGAAATCAATTCCATTTACCATGTTTAGAGGATGAGAACAACCCCAAGAAAACCATCCCAACTGTGAAGCATGGGGGTGGAAACATCATACTCTGGGGGTGCTCTTCTGCAAAGGGGACAGGACGACTGCACCGTATTGAAGGGAGGATGGATGGGCTTATGTATTGCGAGATTTTGGCAAACAACCTCCTTCCCTCAGTAAGAGCATTGAAGATGGGTCATGGCGGGGTCTTCCAGCATGACAATGACCCCAAACACAGCCAGGGAAACTAAGGAGGGGCTCCATAAGAAGCATTTCAAAGTCCTGGAGTGGCCTTGCCAGTCTCCAGACCTGAACTCAATAGAAAATCTTTGGAGGGAGCTGAAACTCCAAACCTGAAAGATTTGGAGAAGATCTGTATGGAGGAGTGGACCAAAATCCCTGCTGCAGTGTGTGCAAACCTGGTGAAAAACTACAGGATACGTTTGACCTCTGTAATTGCAAACAAAGGCTGCTGTACCAAATATTAACATTGATTTTCACAGGTGTTCAAATACTTATTTGCAGCAGTAACATACAAATAAATTATAAAAAAAAAAATCATGTGAATTCCGGATTTTTTTTTTTTTTTTTTTAGATTATGTCTCTCACAGTGGACATGCACCTAAGATGAAAATTTCAAACCCCTCCATGATTTCTAAGTGGGAGAACTTGCAAAATCGCAGGGTGTTCAAATACTTATTTTCCTCACTGTATTTGTGGTTTAGTCATTCATAACATTACTTATATTCTGTAGTCTCTGGTTTTCTTTTTGTTCATCATTTATTTCCTATTCAGTCAATAGTTTGATTTGTCATGTTTATTGCATTCACTTGCCTGTATCACGTCCTCTTGTTTCAGTTATTATCATTCGTTTTCTGGTTTTCCACTCTTGGACATGCCACCTCAGTTCTTAGTATTGCCCCTTTGTTTTGTCTGCGTTTATTATGGTTAGTGAAGCATGGCACGTTTTGCACCATTGCGTTTTCTGTCACTTAATTATCTTGTCCCAGTTCACTTTGCTTTTGTCTTACTGCACTGTCTTGCACTTACCTTTGTCTTCCCCGGTCACGCCCCCTTCCAGCACCTTCTGCACACCTGTTCCTCATTTCACACCCTGATTCTTCCACTAGTATTTAAGCCCTCACAGTCCCTCGCCAGATTGTTGCATTTTGCAGTTTCCAGCCTCATGCCATTATCCTGTTTTGCCTTGTTGTATTTCTGACCTTGCCTGTGTTATCGACCTCCGCCTCGTCTTATCCCAGAACTCTGCTCTTTTTTTGACTTTGCCTCTGCCTCAGCCCTGTGAACTCCTGTCGCCATGTATCTGGAACTGTGCTTATTTTTTGGACTCTGCCTCATCTTGCTACCTGCCTGTACCTCGCCTATGTTGACTGATTCCCTGTGTACCGAACCTATTGCCTGCTTACCAGATAAAGCTATTTCTTAATCCAACACCTGTGTCTGTGAGTCTGCATTTGCCTACTAAAACCTTTAGAGCCAAGCCACCACGAACCATGACACTGGCTGCTCTCCACCTCCACAGATAAAGAGAAAGGGCATGCAGTTTAAGGCGAACCGTGTCTAACTATTCAAAAATTGTCTTTATTCATATTTGATTAGAGTTTTCTAGCAGGCTGCACGGTTGGTTTATCGGTGCAGTTTTTGTGAAAACGCTGCACTCCACAGCTGTTTTTCACAGGCGGAGTTTCCCTTCACGTGCTCTTTTTCTGCAGACTGAAGGTTTTCATTGATTGCCTGCATATAAGGCCAGGCAAAGCTCCAAAACTCATAACAGCATGGAAAAATAAATAACTACAAGGGGAAAACAGAGAAAGAGGGAAAGCCCTACATAACAGCAACAAAAAAAGAGGGCAGTGAACAGTGAGGTATTGGTGGGGGTAGCTTCAATTTCAACCTCACCCCATTCCTCTCCCTCCTGTTTCTTCCTGTTGAAATGACAAAAGAAAGAAGAAAAATAAAGAAAACTCACTTGCAGCTGTTGGAATATCGGTTTGTTTAGGAATACAGTGATTACCTACACACACACACACACACACACACACACACACACACACACACACACACACACACACACACACACACACACACACACACACACACACACACACACACACACACACACACACACACACAAGCCAGGGAGAAAAGAAAGGAGGGAGTTTGACAGAGGGGGAAAAAAATGCAATGGTCGTAGACTTTGAAGTGAAGCCCTGACCCAACAAGGTCCACACTTCCCCACTTTCAGAGGACAAATGAAGCATGCATGTGTGATGCTGCTAAGGTTAATCGTTTCAGAAGAAAACATTTTGCTTCTCACCTAATTCACTGCTACTGAGGTGATGACCAATTTTAACGGCAAAAAGGTGCTTTTATTCACTTTTGGTCTCTCCCATCACATTATTCTTTTTCCTAGAGCAGCTGTTGCAACATCATCTTATGAAAACTTAAGATAAGCTCAATTAGTTGCTATAACTCAATTCATATACACCTAGTTTCTTTCTGCAAGCAGAAAGAAAACAAAAATTAAACCTTGACTGATAAGAAAAAACGTTAGGTGACAGACTACCATCTAAAATGGATCAAAGTACGAGGTCTGTTAGAAAAGTATTGGACCTTTTTATTTTTTGCAAAAACCTGATGGATTTGAATCACGTGTGCTTGCATGAGCAAACCTTGAACCTTCGTGCGCATACGTGAACTTTTTCATGCCTGTCAATTGCAAATGGTAAGCAGCCTTTGTGTGAGGACGTGTAGTGCGCTCTGCAGATTTTCATTTCAAGGAAAAAGACGGAACGACTGGAGCAGCGCTGCATCAAATTTTGTCAGAAACTGGGCGACAGCCAGGTGGAAACCATTTGGATGATTCAGATGTCTTTCGGTGACTTTTCAGTCATGTGACTATCCGAGAAATTGTGGAAGAGGTGGGCATGTCACAGCATGTCCTGTGAGACTTCAACATGGAGGCGCTTTTGCTCCGCCGTTAGCAGCAGCATGAATTTCACCGCCACTCTATTCATGGCCAAATCTTCTGTCACAGTGGAATGTACCGATCCCGCATCACCACAGCGTTCACTTTGGAAATGATCTGGTCATTTCAGCATGTTGATGGCCGACCAGAGTGTGGCTCACTCTCCACCATTGTGCGGACGTCTTTAAACCGGTTGTACCGCTCCTTAATCTGTGTGATGCCCAAAGCATCGTCACCGAAAGCCGTCTGAATCTTCCGAATGGTTTCCACCTGGTTGTCGCCCAGTTTCTGGCAAAATCTGATGTGGCTCTGCTCCAGTCGTTCCGTCTTTTTCCTTGAAATGAAAATCCGCCAAGCGCACTGCACACGTCCTCACACAAAGGCTGCTTACCAGAAAATGATGCAATCGACAGGCGTGAAAAAGTTCACGCATGCGCACGAAGGTTCAAGGTTTGCTCATGCAAGCACACGTGATTCAAATCCATCAGGTTTTGTCCGTCCCTCGGGTAGACCTCCTGACTACCCTGTGGGCTGCACTCGGCCCTCGGACCTGTCCCCTGGCATTCACTTGTCCCTCAGTTTGCCGAACAGTCGCTGTCTGGTGGACTCCCTGACTGGTGGGCCAGAGACATGGGCCCTTTCAGGCCCATGTCTCTTAGTTTTCTTGTTTTCCCTCTTTTTGACTTGTCACATTAGTTCTTAGATTTGCACCTTTTGTTTTGCTCACATTAATTATTTGAACACATCATGTTTCTCACAGTTATTTTTTCTGTCACTCACTTCTCTTGGTTTGCACCGCTTTGTTCCTCCCACACCCTCTTGCCTTTCTTCCCTCTTCTTTGTTCACTAAACCACACATCTTTCCAGAACCTTCCACACACCTGCTTCACATCACCCTGATTAGTTTGCTCCTTATTAAAACCCTCACAGTTCCACAGCTCACTGCCCAGTTGTTGACTTAGTTCACTTTCTCACCTCTCATTCACATCCTGTTTGCTCTTCAGTATTTTTGTCCTTGCTTGTGTAGTCCGACCTCTGCCTCCCCATTACCTTGAACTCAGCCTGTTTTTTGACTCTGCCTTTGTTTGCCTGATTTGTTCCTCGATACCGTGTGTACGAACCCTGCGTGGTTTATGGACAAAGTCTCAGCCTGCACCATGTCTGCTACCTCTGCCTGTAAGCTTGACCTCCTGTGTACTGAACCCCATGCCTGTGTAACAGATAAAGTCTTTTACCATGCCTGTGAGTCTGCATTGGCCTCCACCCGTTACCTTCGTCAAGTCACCTCACGCCCTGATACATCGTATCTGGCTTGAAAAAGATCACTAACCTTGTAAAGACTTTGGTCAGTTTAATTCTGACAATAACTAAAGTTAGTCAATTACACTTATTGTATTGTTTTAACAATTACAATCACTTTCGACTAATTAAGCTGGTACCCTCTTGATTCAAATTTGCAATTATAGCATTTGTTGACTGGCTCCCTCATGTTAATAAATTTGAGAGTACACCTTTCTAAATCCAATTCATTTGTACTCTGATTTATGACAGTTATCTGCTACATTTGCTACTTAAACTAATTCTGTTTTCAGCATTGAAGTATTCCTTCAATCAAATTATTGTCAGGGTTTGAGATTTGGTCTGATTGTCTGTTTTATGTTTTTGGTCTGTTTAGTTATTTTCATTGGCTCTCTCTCTCTCTGTATCTCTCTCTCCTTGTTCTAGTGCTTTCCACACACATCTGTTCCTGATTTGATGCCCATCACCTAGGTTACACCTTCTCCAGATCCACAAAACACGTGTTGTGAAAGTGTAGTGACACGGACCCACAACAGGGGGCGCAAATGAACGGACAATAGGAGAAGTCAAATTTGAACACTTTACTGTTGTGAATGCCACAACTACACACAGCAGATTATAGAATGTATACAAAGTCAATCAAACAAGGTGTCGTGTGGGCAGGCTCGACGATAGGAGACGTCCGTCTGGAGAAGAACCGGAACAACACGATTTCCTCCGCCACCAAACCAGGAGAATACTGGAGCCGCCAGGTTCCGAGTCCCCCAGGTAGCCACCGTCTCCGCGTGTCGGATCTGGTACTGCTGGCGAAGAGCAAAAACAGTCAGGTGTGGGTGTGTGTACACCCCGTAACAAGTATGGTGGTTATTCCACCTCCACCTCTCATCCACACTCGTGCAGCTACTGTCAATCACTTATCTGGCGGGATGCAGAGCGAAGCAGTCGCAGCATACACCGGTTCTTCAGGAAGACAGCTGCAACAACGTATTTACTGAAAACAACGTAACACTCAGGCTGAGAAAGTTACCTCCTTGGTAGAACGATATCTCTGCGACGTGGTGGAGGTGTCGTCCTGCTTTTATTAGGGGTGAGGCGCAGATGATTGGCGACAGCTGTCATAGCCGATGAGTGACAGCTGTCACCCCGGCCGCTCTTGTGGGGCGGCAGCGCCCTCTCGTGCCTGAAGCCCGCACTTCAGACAGGGCGCCCTCTGGTGGTGGGCCAGCAGTACCTCCTCTTCTGGCGGCCCACACAACAATGTGGACTGGTTGGGCGAACTCCCATGAACCCTAGAGCACCCGATGGAGGGTATAGAGCTGGTCCAGTGTGCCGTGACCAGGACAAAAACCACAATGCTCTTCTTGAATCAGAGGTTCGACTATCGGTCGAATTCTCCTCTCCAGTACTCTGGAATAGACTTTACCGGGGAGGCTGAGGACTGGAGATTCCAAGGATGATCCATAACATGACCAACAATATGCAAGCGAACCAACAGACGGTAAACAGGGCCAAAAGCATTAGCAGGAGGCCGGCCACACAGCGTTACCTGGTGCATGACTGAGTAGGAGGATCGGCCTGAGATTGGGTCAGGAGGACGTCTTTCATTAAAAAAATCTCCTTTAACGTGGAATATCCGGATAAAATGCTGAAACCGACTTCTTCTGAAACTTCTCTGTTCTCTCACGATGTCCTGGATCGATAGAGCCAGAAATGTGGAGGTTTTCAGCTTGAAACAGGCTGACGATGGCGCCTGGGAGCGCTGCGCGACGTCCCGCTCCGTGGGAAGTCCTTAAAGTGACAGTATCACCTCAAAATCTCTCATCAGCCATTAAAATTTTCACAGAAAACCAGCTGAATTTTTCGAACCGTGTCCACTTCGATGTGCCTCACAGGTTTTGAAAAGATTTTGATCAAACAAAGCGCCAGTCTCTCTGCAACTTCTCAGACCAAGGAATTCCGATGAGGGGGCTCGACCACACCTCCCAAAAGGCGTGCTCACAGGCGAATGACCTCACCGACAGGCGTGGAAAAACTCACGCATGCGCACGAGGGTTCAAGCATGTCTGACGTAAAAACATATGAATGAAATCCATATAGTTTTTGAAAAAAATAAAAAGGACCTGTTGTGAAAGTGTCGTGACACGGACCCACAACAGGGGGCGTTAATGAACGGACAACGGATAAGCCAAAAGTAACAATTTAATGTTGTGAATCGCACAACAACGTACAGACAATAACAATATGGTGGACTGTCAATCATACACCAGGTGACGTGTGGGCAGGCTCGACGATAGAAGACGCATGGCGAGAGAAGAGCCAGATCCCCACACAAAATCCAGAAAATCACATTGTATGATTTTTAAATAATTAATTTGCATTTTATTGCATAAAATAAGTATTTGATCCCCTACCAACCAGCAAGAATTCTGGCTCTCACAGACCTGTTAATTTTTCTTTAAGAAGCCCTCTTATTCTGCGCTCTTTACCTGTATTAATTACACCTGTTTGAACTTGTTACCTGTATAAAAGACACCTGTTCACACACTCAAT
Source organism: Thalassophryne amazonica (assembly GCF_902500255.1). Taxonomy (NCBI): domain Eukaryota; kingdom Metazoa; phylum Chordata; class Actinopteri; order Batrachoidiformes; family Batrachoididae; genus Thalassophryne; species Thalassophryne amazonica. The sequence continues at coordinate 17,310,685 of NC_047104.1, forward strand.
CAATCACACTCCAACCTGTCCACCATAGCCAAGACCAAAGAGCTGTCTAAGGACACCAGGGACAAAACTGTAGACCTGCACAAGGCTGGGATGGACTACATGACAACAGGCAAGCAGCTTGGTAGAAGACAACTGTTATTATTATTTATTAGAAAGTGGAAGAAACACAAGATGACTGTCAATCTCCCTCAGTCCGGGATTCCATGCAAGATCTCACTTTGTGGGGTAAGGATGATTCTGAGAAAGCTCAGAACTACACAGGAGGACCTGGTCAATGACCTGAAGAGAGCTGGGACCACAGTCACAAAGATTAAATCAGTAACACATGATGCTGTCATGGTTTAAAATCCTGCAGGGCAGCAAGGTAGTGATGTTAAGCTCGAGTCAGTCTGCTCGACACTGCATCGAGCTTTTTGAACCAGAAGTGTCAGTGAGCAGCGTTTCGAGCACGCCCCCATCACGTGACCACTGCGAGCGAGGCCTCGTTACGTCACACCACGTGTCGAGCTTCACGGAAAATTCGAATAATCTGGGCGTGTCAATACGACCCGCCAAGTATTTAAATGAGATCTGAATTGCAGCTCAAACCGTGGGTTTTTGAGAGGAGGAGATTGCTAGCGACACTGTTATTGCTAATTACCACGTGAATTGGAGCCAAGGAAAGCATTAGTTTATATTTAGGTCTAGTTTAGAGTTCATTTACTATAGTTAGCTACATACACATAAGATCTAACATAGAGAGACACACAACATACACAACAGGCATCCATTCATATGCAACATTTATTCACACAGTACATCAACATAGGTTATAGGTTAGACTATATATTATAGGCAGATCAGAGACTGAGCTGAGTGACTGAAGAGCTGTGATTTTGTTGAAGTGAAAGGTGCGTGTGTGTGAGAGAGTAGTGGTGAGGAAGGGACATGGAGGAGCCAGTTCCAAAAAGAGCACGATCAATTGCTTGGGAGCACTTTGAATAAGCCCCAAAAAGGTCAAGTGCTTGATTTGTGCTCAAGAGTTGAAGTACAGTAACAATACGTCTTCAATGCGGCGACACCTGAGGTCCAAACATCCCGAGACATCAATGGCTGCTGCTCCTGCTGCTTCTGGAGCACGAATCAGGCCATGTAACCTGTATTTTATTCTTTATCGAAGATTAAAACATACTCATAAACAAAAATAGCTCAGCATGTCATACTGTATTTCCATTAAAGGCAGACAAGCTGATTTGGATGAGGCACTGGTGGACTATGTTGTGGAAGATGCACAATCGTTCAAAATAGTGGAAAGCAAAGCCTTCAGGGCTTTACTACAAAGGTTTGACCCAACATATGCCTACCTCCAGAGGAGAAGACCCGCTCAAATACTGGGGGACACAAGTCGCAGTCTATCCCAATTTACAGAGAATGGCTAAAAAATATGCGAGCGGGTCTTCTCCAAAGCTGGAGAGGTGGTGAGGCAGAAGAGGAGCCGATTGAAGTCCAGCACCGTTGAAATTATTCTTTTTTTGAATAAAAATTGATGAAAGTTGCACAATCACCATCTCGTATCCCCCCATTCTACTAATTACAGTAACATGAGCACCAGTTGCAGAAGCACGTCTTTCTCACTTTTCCCGTCACATTTTATCCAAATATAGTTTGAGGAATGATAACACAAATCTACATATAGTCTACAATAAAGGCTTTCAGAACCATTATGTGTGCATCTGTAGGGACTATTTATTACATTAAAAAGACACAATAATACATATGACATTTTTATTATTATTATTTTTCAAGAACAAACCACATCAGTCATGAATTAATGCAAACATTTGTCAGGGCACTCGCTCAAGGTAATTCTCAAAGCAATCCAGCAGATGTCACCCTTCAAACTGTATCAAACGCGTCGAGGCAGTGTGTCGATTTTCAGCCAGTTGTGTTGCAGTGGCTCATTGGTTCACGAGGCTTCGAAACTGCAATCACTACAGCAAGGTCCCCTTGCTCAAGCCAGCACATGTCCAGGCCCGTTTGAAGTTCACCAGTGACCATCTGGATGATCCAGAGGAGGCATGGGAGAAGGTCATGTGGTCAGATGAGACCTAAATAGAGCTTTTTGGAATCAACTCCACTTACCATGTTTAGAAGATGAAAACAACCCCAAGAAAACTGTCCCAACCGTGAAGCATGGGGGTGGAAACATCATACTCTGGGGGTGCTCTTCTGCAAAGGGGACAGGATGCCTGCACCGTATTGAAGGGAGGATGGATGGGGTCATGTATTGCGAGATTTTGGCAAACAACCTCCTTCCCTCAGTAAGAGCATTGAAGATGGGTCATGGCTAGCATGACAATGACCCCAAACACACAGCCAGGGCAACTAATGAGGGACTCCGTAAAAAGCATTTCAAGGTCCTGGAGTGGCCTGGCCAGTCTCCAGACCTGAACTCAATAGAAAATCTTTGGAGGGAGCTGAAACTCCAAACCTGAAAGATTTGGAGAAGATCTGTATGGAGGAGTGGACCAAAATCCCTGTTGCAGTGTGTGAAAACTTGGTCAAGAACTACAGGAAACATCTGACCTCTGTAATGGCAGACAAATGTTTCTGTACCAATTGCTAAGCTCTGTTTTCTCGGGGGTCAAATATTTATTTTATGCAATAAAATGCAAATTAATTATTTAAAAATCATACAAATATATATTTAAAATTTAAAAGGCGGGAGGAAGCTGAAAGGTTTTAGCCATGCTCATGCTCCACCGAAGCATTTACTCAAAAAAAAAAAAGAAAAAAAAAAAAAAAAAAAAAAAAGCCTGAAGGACCTAAATGACATGGTAAGATGCTGGTGAGCTTCACTCGTTCATGTCCCCGACATATACATATTATTTATTTGTCTGTATGATGTGAACACACATTCATGAAGCCTTTTAACCTGAGGGGAGGGGCGCAGCTCAATAGGGTGCCTTAATTGAGAGAGTGGCGACATGACGAGTTGAAAAAACGGTCACGTGACTCATGGTGCCATCTTGGTTTCAAAATAGTGTTCGCTGTTAATCTATCTGCATGTAAATCCAGCTATTTTATTTATTTATTCGCTGAAAATGCCGGGTTGCTGTGCATTTGGATGCACAAATAGACACAACAAGGGCTTCAAGATATACAGATTCCCTTCAGATCCGAACAGAAGAAAAATTAGGAAAAATAAAGTCAGCTGTGTGGGATGGAATCGGCTTCATCGTCACTTTTCAGAGGTAAATTTATTGTTCAGTCCCATGTACAGTAAAATTCACCTAAACCGTCATCGTATAAACCAGATATTCGCACTGTATATAACAGATTTTGTATAAGGGATTTTTACTCACATCGGATAAAATGTCCCATCCGAACGCAATGTATTTCCATTAAAACCCAGAGCAGTCTGGACGTGCACAGTAACAGAGGTACAAATTAAAGTTCAGCTCTGACACTCGCCGATTTGAGGAAAGTGGGACCGGAGTCATTTATGTGATTAAAAGACTAACCATTTTTTTCACATCGTGTTCAGACTCGAACCCACAGCCTGGACGTGCACCCGTTAAATCAGACACAAGAGGCTGTGATTTGACTTTTCTGCTTTCATTCTTTCATATTTAAATAGCTTTTACAGTGTGCACACTGATTACAAATGGATCAGAAAAGTCTGCACATTTACAGCACAAAGTCAGAAAAAGAGGAAAATGTACAGCTTACCTTTGAATTGGAGGTGATGATTGTAGAAAGAAAAGCTTGTTGAGGTTCAAATTAGTCCAGAATAAAGCATAATCCAGGTATGGAGAACTTTAAAAATGTCATGCGCGTCATTGCAAATCAGGCTTTAAAGTCATTTAAATAAATCATCATAAATTGTGAATTTATGTAAATTTGATATCTTAACTGTTTTTATATTTATTTTGATAGCACCTGTACCTGGATGTGTTGCTGTATGTGGTTAAATTATTTAAAAATGTTGAAAACATAAAAGGTTCATTCAGTAGTTCAGCGCAGTTGGAACCAAAATGGCGGCATGTTCTCAATTGACGCCACTCTCTCAATTAAGGAACTCTCCAGCTCACATTCCACCGCCGCCTCTCCCCGTGCTGTAGTAATTTGAAGTGGGAGGGCTTTGCTGGCACAGCCAATAGAAGCTGGGTTGCTTGCAGCCAGCGCCATCTGATTGGCTCACTCCAGCTCATCATCCGTCTGTTTGGTTGTCCTGGCTGTCGGAAAGCAGCGGCTCTGCCCATTTTGTTTTCCTGTGAGGACGACGTTTTCCAGCCAGAGGGGGAAAAAAAATTATAGGAAATTTGGAGAAGCTGTGTTCGAATGTTTCGGAGGGGAAAAAATAGATAAATTCGTCTGCTTCACTCGAAGACAAGCGAATATTCTGGGAGGAAATCAGAAGCAACTTCCGCCGCGCTTCCTGTTTGGTATGTGGAAAGGTTCGAACTGTTTGACTCGAAGCTCTGCTTTCAGGTGTCAAATGACACACTTTCATGCAACAAAACCGTTTCTTTACCTTCTCTCTGCTGCTGCACACTTATTGTTCTTGAACACAATAATTGACAGGTCTGTTGCTGTGGCACAACCTTATTTTGTGAAGTTGGCACAGTGATTGTTTTAAATTCTTTTCGTTGACGTTTCAGATGTTTTTGTTATTTGATAAATGTGTTAGTTTAGTGTAATGACAGGTCAGAGGTCACACAGCGAAGCAGAGGTCACGAAGGGCCCAGTCAGTAAAATGAAAAGCAAACAGACATCTCTCAGTTCCATGACTAATAACTGATTTGTCTGTGAATCAGGCATCAAACACATTTATAACCACTGAAAGTGATGAAGGGATTTTCTTTGTTCAGAAATGCTCAACTGAAAGTCATTTTGCACATTGTCTTCTGTGCCATTTGTTGCTGCACAGTAGAGGTGGGCAATATCTGGAATTTTGGTATTGATCCGACACCAAGTAGATACAGGCCCAGTATTGCTGATACCGATACTTTTTCATAGTTAAGCTTCATAGAGCCAAACAATCCAAAAGACCTAGGATAGAATTTCGCCAAACATTGTCCTTGACAATAAAATACGTTATTATCACAATCAACATTTTTGTTTAAAAAAATATCACTCAACACAACTTAAAATCTCCGGAGGTAGAAGGCTGACAAACCACAATACATGGGTGCGCTGCTACATGTTGTGTGACACAGAACAGCGCTGCTCTTACAGACAGAGAGTAGACTTTGATGAATCTGCGTGCGCAGCAGTCAGTGTGTGTGGGAGAGAAAAAAAGCTTGAGTATCGATCTTTTTACACGAGGATCGTTCAATATCAATACCAGCGTTGGTATTGATATTAGGATCTATCCGCCCATCTCTACTGCACAGTCAGTGAGTTTTTTTTTTCAGGCCTGGTGGAACACCGATGAGTGTTTCCCAAAAAATTGTGAGGCACTCAGTAACGCAAAAGCTGACGTTAAGTGGTGTACTTATTTATGTAGTACCGCTACAGTCCTGCATTTATGGTTTAAACAAACCAGTAAAGCCAACTTTTCACAAAACAATGTGCAAGTATTTTTCATGTTCAAGAAAAGGCAGGGATCATTCATTTTAAATTCCACATACCACACCAATAACTGCATGTGTGCAAACAACATATTTAAGTTTAAAAAAAAATTAATGTGTATATTTATTGTCAGGATCTTTGCAGTTGTTGCTGACAGATCTCAGTGTGTGTGTATGTGTGTGCACCTGCCTTTTTCTCATCCAGACAAGATAAAGCATGTTCACAGGAGACTGGACCTGATGTGGTCCGTGGGACACCAGTTGGTCACCATCATGTGCTGTCCAACAAACCATCACTCAAACCACATGAAGAATCACAGTTAATTACACTTATTTATTTATAAATGACACATTGGCTTTAGGCAGCATGGTTTTTTAGTAGTTAACACTGTTGCTTCACAGCAAGAAGGTCATGGGATCGATTCCCACTTAGGGCCTTTCTGTGTGGCGTTTACATGTTCTCCCCGTATTTACGTGGGTTCCCTCTGGGTGCTCTGGCTTCCTCCAATATCCAAGAACATGCAGGTTAGGTGAATTGGAACCTTTAAATTGTTTGTGGGTGTGAATGTGTTTGTTTGTCTGTCTGTGGCCCTGCAACAGACTGGCATCTTGTCCAGGGTGCACGCCCTATGACTGCTGTGATAGGCTTTAGCCCGCCGTGACTCTTAATTGGAGTAAGTGGTTGATGAGTGAGTGAGTGAGTGAGTGACATTGGGTTTATCACCACTAAGTGTGGTGTGAAAGGAGTTACTGAAGAGTGTTTAAACAGCACAAATGATGAAAGTATTTCGTGAAATAACACGTGGAGAGGTGGAAGTGAAGTCCTCCCACTAATATCCAAGATGATTATTATCTATGTTGCAATAGCCAAACATGGACTCTGTGTGGGTATATGCGTGTGTTTGTGTGTGTATGGCTTTGATCATGGACAAACTGGGGAGTGCTGACATTTCCAGTTTGGTATGCTTATGTATTTTGGATCAAGGATGAATGCTGCGAAAATGGAAAATTGATATGACTAAATTAGAAATTAGCTATATTAACTAACTACAATAAACAGTGGACATCATGCTGCAATGCACCATGGGAGTTCAGGGTTTTGGGTTTTAAATGTTATTGTGGTTCATGTTAGTTTTACAGTGTTGTTAGTTTTGATTTATTGTGTTTTTGTAGTTCAGTTGGTTTAGTTAAGTGTCATGTTGCTGTTACAATGAGTGAAAAGTGTACCACCTTTGATCTCTTCCACTACGTCTCTGTTTGTGAGTGTGTAAAAACAAAAGCACCTGCTTGCGGCAGAATGCAGAAAAGACAAAAAGCTATGCATGCATATAACTTCAGTCATGGACAAACTGGGGAGTGCTGACATTTCCAATTTGGTATGCTTATGTATTTTGGGTCAAGTATGAATGCCGCCAAAATGGAACATGGATAGGACTAATATGGATGGATAGGACTAATATTTTTAGAGAAACTGTGGATATTAGCTAACAACACTAAACAATGGACGTTGCTACTTACATTCTGGACTTGCACGGCATACCAGTAGGGGGTGGTAAATCTTCTTTATATTGAAAATCATGCGTGTGTGCCTGCGTGCATGATTTTATTTAGTAAGTGCATAATATAATTGGAAATACATCAAAAATACACAAGAAAGTGAAAATGCTTATTTCCATTGTGGTCCATTTAAAAATCAAATGACAAAATAGAAGTAAAAGTAATAATAAAGTAAAACAAGAGCAATCAGTGACTTCTGGCATCCACCAATCCGAATGTTGTCGCTGACCAAATGGTGCCCCTAAAAATTGGTCCACCCTGCCTTCACTGCGCATGCGTCATTTTGGACCACAGCAGCGTCATTTCTGAGTGTCAGCAGCGGTGCACAGATTATCACCTCTGTTTCTGCTTCAAACTGCACTCCAGCTTGCTTTTACATAATATATGAGAAACATCTATATTATAGTACCTAAGTGTCCTCTGTATGTGTGCATGTGTATGGCTTTGAACACACAAAAACGCGCGAGCTGACATTTGCTGTTTGGTATGCTTATGTATTTTGGGTCAAGTATGAATGCTGTGAAAACGGAAAGATGATAGGACTAAAGTAGAAATTAGCGATAATAACTAACGACAATAAACGCTGGATGTTGTGCTGCAGTGCAACATGGGAGTTTGGAGTTTTAGATGTTGTTAATGCGTTCATGTTAGTTTAATAGTGTTGTTAGTGTTACTGATTTATTGTGATTTGGTAGGTTTAGTTACATTATGTTGAGTGAAACATGTATTGTGTTTGATCTCCACTTTGTGTCTCAAATTAGAAGCACCTGCATGCGGCAAAGACAAACAGCTGTGCGTGCCTGCGTGCACATAACTTTGATCAGGGACAAATGGAGCACAGCTGGCGTTTGCTGTTTGGTGTGCTTATGTATTTTAGGTCAAGGATGAACAGCGGCAAAACGGAACACTGATAGGACTAATAGTTTTGAAGGAGCTACAAATATTAGCTAACATTACTAATTACATTTTGGACTCGTATGCCTTTCCAGCAGGGGGCAGTAAATCATCTTGGCCAAATGGTTAATACGCTTGGTTTCAGTTTAGAACGTTCTGGGTTCAATTACAATTACAATTAATTTCAATTACATTTCTCCATGTAATGTGGAGTTGCATCAGAAAGGGCATCTGGCGTAAAACTTGTGCCAATTCAACATGCAGATCCACCTTGGATTTGCTGTGGCGACCCCGAGTGCAAAGAAGGGAGCAGCCGAAGGGACTTACATTAAAAGCTTGAGTGTAAGTGCATATAATGGGGGATTATCAAGATCCCGCTAGACAGTGCCTATGCGCATGCGTGATGACATCACAACTCTATCCGGGTAAGGAGATGCGGTTTGGTTCAATAACAAGAACTGTCTAGAAACGTGGTTGGAGTTGAGTGGTGGTACACTGCAAAAAAAGAAAAGTTGGGTGAACTCAAAATTTCAAGGCAACAAACTTTGATAAAATTTTAAATTTGGCAGTTAAACTAAATATTTTTGAGTATTGCTTTTGAGTTTGCTCAAGTCTGAATTCTTATTTTTGTCAACTCACCCGGAAGTTGTACTGACTTATAATTTTACATTCTAATAACTTTTAATCCTTACTTCTACTAACTCTCCAGTAACTTGTACTTAGTTATAATTTCACATTGTAACAACTCTGAATTTTTACACAGAATCCACTTAAATTTTAAATTAGCATAGCTGAATAATTTAAGAGGAATTTTAAATTGCACACAGCAATATTAATAATGTAACTCAACTTTATCATTAGGAACCAGTAACTTCTGATCAAATGTATAAATAATTACATGCAACATATAGTTTCAAAACAATGATGGAGGATTTTCATCAATTTCCCTGGTGGAAGTCACTGAGGTAGTCAAACACCTCCACAGTGGCAAGGCCCGGGGGGTTGATGAGATCCGTCTAGAAATGCTGAAGGCCCTGGGTGTGGAGGGATTGTCTTGGATGAGACGTCTCTTCAACATTGCGTTGAGGTCTGGGACAGTGCCTCAGGGGTGGCAAACTGGGGTTGTGGTCCCCATATTTAAAAAGGGGGACCAGAGAGTGTGTGCCAACTACAGGGGCATCACACTACTCAGCCTCCCTGGTAAAGTCTACTCCAGGGTGCTGGAAAGGAGGGTTTGGCCGATAGTCGAACCTCCTGATTGAAGAGGAACAATACAGGTTCCCTCCTGGTCGTGGAACAACCAACCAGCTCTTTACTCTCACAAAGATCCTGGAGGGTGCCTGGGAGTATGCCCACCCAGTCTACATGTGTTTTGTGGACTTGGAGAAGGCTTATGATCAGGTACCCCGGGAGATACTGTGGGAGGTGCTGCGGGAGTATGGAGTTAGGGGGTCCCTTCTCAGGGCCATCCAGTCTCTGTACTTGCAAAGCGAGAGCTGTGTTCGGGTGCTCGGCAGTAAGTCGGACTCGTTTCCAGTGGAGGTTGGCCTCCGCCAGGGCTGCGCCTTGTCACCAATCCTGTTTGTGATATTCAGGGACAGGATATCGAGGCGTAGTTGGGGGGGAGGAGGGTTTCCAGTTTGGTGGGCTCAGGGTCTCATCACTGCTTTTTGCAGATGATGTGGTCCTGTTGGCTTCATCGGCCGGTGACCTCCAAGACTCACTGGAGCGGTTCGCAGCTGAGTGTGAAGCGGCTGGGATGAGGATCAGCACCTCTAAATCTGAGGCCATGGTTCTCAGCAGGAAATCGATGGATTGCCTACTCCGGGTAGAGAATACAGTCTTGCCCCAAGTGAAGGCGTTCAAGTACCTCGGGGTCTTGTTCACGAGTGAGGGGACAATGGAGCGTGAGATTGGCCGGAGAATCGGTGCAGCAGGGGTGGTATTGCATTCGCGCTAACGTACTGTTGTGACAAAAAGGGAGCTGACCCAAAAGGCGAAGCTCTCGATCTACTGGTCAATCTTCGTCCCTACTCTCACCTATGGTCATGAGTGTTGGGTCATGACCGAAAGAACTAGATCGTGGGTACAAGCGGCCAAAATGAGCTTCCTCAGGAGGGTGGCTTTAGTCTCCCTTAGAGAGAGGGTGAGAAGTTCGGTCATCCGTGGGAGGCTTGGAGTAGAGTTGCTGCTCCTTCGCGTTGAAAGGAGCGAGCTGAGGTGGTTTGGGCATTTGGTAAAGATGCCTCCTGGGTGCCTCCCAAGGATTAGGTGGAGAGATTATATCTCCACACTGGCCTGGGACTGCCTCGGGATCCCCCAGTCAGAGGTGGTCAATGTGGCACAGGAAAGGGAAGTCTGGGGTCCCCTGCTAGAACTGTTGACCATGTGCCCCGAACCCGGAAAAGCAGTTGAAGATGAATGACTGACTGATATATTTTCAAAACATTTGGTTCATTTTAACTGTACCGGCATCAAATCCCTTCCAACAGGGTTGAGTAAATGCAAACTAATGAGACCCAATTGTCCCAGTCCTAGCAGTCAACTTGTGCTAAATTGTGTACATGTAAACTTCAAGATTCCAAGATAAAAGATCAAGCACAAGTCTGTCTGTGAATACAAGAACATACAGAACAAGTATGATGTGCAACTATAAATTTAACAAATCTGTAGACAAGGCCACTGAGCACCATATATTCTGGTATCAAAATAATCAACGAATGCTTTTGTAACACTGCTCAATACTACGTTGTATGTGACAGTTAACAAACATGGAATATTAACATTTTTAAGAAAAAACAGAAAGTGCAACATAAATGTAAGAGAGTGGGAGCTCGAGGAACATCAGAGCTGAATGTGAGTAACAGGAAGAGTAAATGAACATGGTGTTGGCTGGACAGAAGGAAACTTGTGGATTCACTGAAGGAGTCTGTTTTTGAGGGATCTGACCCTTGCAGATAGGTCTGTACCACGTTCCATGAAAACCTTCTTAACAGTTTCAAATGTGTACCAGAGATTTTTGGGGTACTTGAGGTTTAAAGCATAGATCAGTCCAAAGAGGTCCGCAAAAGCAGTTGGTAGGTCAGGACGATCTTGAAGGACAATCACTTCTTCCACAACAACAGCAACACTCGCAACACTTTCAGGAGCTGTGGTGTTATCATCCCCACAGTGAGGGTCCCCACGATGAGGCCGTTCATCTGGTCCTCTTCTGGGTCAGTGGCCTTGTGTTGACTGGAAAAGACCAAGACATGAAGTGCAAGCATTATTCATTAAATCAGAATAAGCTATTAGCTAAAATAATTTTAAATGTTTAAATAAACATTTTTTTCCAAACCCCCATACACACATCAGCTGACCTCAATTAGGCTACATCAAGTCATAGCCAGGACAGTTCAACTATTGAAAACACTCTGGACATTGATGAAGGGAACAAGGAGAACAGAGAGGTACCAGTAGTCAACATTAACCCTTGAGGCACCTTGGAAGCCAAATTGGTACTACTTTTTTTTTTTTTTTTTTTATCTCAGTATCTCAGTCAGTTTAAATGTCAGTTCTGTGATACTTGTCCAGTTTTTTTATTTTTAAAATTGCATGATCCCACTATTGTGAGATGCATAGAATTGGAGATATGCGCTGAGCGCACACTCTACACTCTTGTCCGACTTGGTTCCATTGACTCTCATTATAACTACATATTTTGATATACTGTAATCCTGACATTCAAATTATTTTCCAGTGAATACCTGTTAAATCCAAAGCTCCACCTTCAAAATGGAGAAATCAGGTTTTAGATCTAATGAACCCCCTGAAAACCACAAGGGGGAGCATAACTGCGTCACATAAGGTTTCAGTGAAGATCTGGATCCCTGACTTGGCAAAATTCATGGCATTGAAAAACGTGAACACCACAAAATGGACTTGGAGTGTTGGGATGATGTGTGTGAGTGAGGGGTGTCTATAAGCATGTGCTTTTTAAGTGTGTGTGTGTGTGAGCGAGCATGTGCTTTTCAAAAGGTCCCATCTGTAGAGAGCTTCCTCTCTATGACAAAAAGGGCATAAACATAAAATATGAAAATTTACATCTGTGATTAGGTCTAAAGATTTTGAAAGAATTTCATGCAGTGAAAGTACAAACAAAAAAATAAAAAAAGATTTCACATTTTTATTAGATTTTATTGACAGGGCCTGTTCATACACTCAACAAAAATATAAACGCAACACTTTTGGTTTTGCTCCCATTTTGTATGAGATGAACTCAAAGATCTAAAACTTTTTCCACATACACAATATCACCATTTCCCTCAAATATTGTTCACAAACCAGTCTAAATCTGTGATAGTGAGCACTTCTCCTTTGCTGGGATAATCCATCCCACCTCACAGGTGTGCCATACCAAGATGCTGATTAGACACCATGATTAGTGCACAGGTGTGCCTTAGACTGTCCACAATAAAAGGCCACTCTGAAAGGTGCAGTTTTGTTTTATTGGGGGGGGATACCAGTCAGTATCTGGTGTGACCACCATTTGCCTCATGCAGTGCAACACATCTCCTTCGCATAGAGTTGATCAGGTTGTCAATTGTGGAATGTTGGTCCACTCCTCTTCAATGGCTGTGCGAAGTTGCTGGATATTGGCAGGAACTGGTACACGCTGTCGTATACGCTGGTCCAGAGCATCCCAAACCTGCTCAATGGGTGACATGTCCGGTGAGTATGCCGGCCATGCAAGAACTGGGACATTTTCAGCTTCCAAGAATTGTATACGGATCCTTGCAACATGGGGCCATGCATTATCCTGCTGCAACATGAAGTGATGTTCTTGGATGTTGGCACAACAATGGGCCTCAGGATCTCGTCACGGTATCTCTGTGCATTCAAAATGCCATCAATAAAATGCACCTGTGTTCTTCGTCCATAACAGACGCCTGCCCATACCATAACCCCACCGCCACCATGGGCCGCTCGATCCACAACATTGACATCAGAAAACCGCTCACCTACACGACGCCACAAACGCTGTCTGCCATCTGCCCTGGACAGTGTGAACCGGGATTCATCCGTGAAGAGAACACCTCTCCAACGTGCCAAACGCCAGCGAATGTGAGCATTTGCCCACTCAAGTCGGTTATGACGACGAACTGGAGTCAGGTCGAGACCCCGATGAGGACGACAAGCATGCAGATGAGGTTCCCTGAGACGGTTTCTGACAGTTTGTGCAGAAATTCTTTGGTTATGCAAACCGATTGTTTCAGCAGCTGTCCGAGTGGCTGGTCTCAGACGATCTTGGAGGTGAACATGCTGGATGTGGAGGTCCTGGGCTGGTGTGGTTACACGTGGTCTGCGGTTGTCAGGCTGGTTGGATGTACTGCCAAATTCTCTGAAACGCCTTTGGAGATGGCTTATGGCAACCTGATCAACTCTATGCGAACGAGATGTGTTGCACTGCATGAGGCAAATGGAGGTCACACCAGATACTGACTGGTATCCCCCCCCCCCATAAAACAAAACTGCACCTTTCAGAGTGGCCTTTTATTGTGGACAGTCTAAGGCACACCTGTGCACTAATCATGGTGTTTAATCAGCATCTTGATATGGATTATCTCAGCAAAGGAGAAGTGCTCACTATCACAGATTTAGACTGGTTTGTGAACAATATTTGAGGGAAATGGTGATATTGTGTATGTGGAAAAAGTTTTAGATCTTTGAGTTCATCTCATACAAAATGGGAGCAAAACCAAAAGTGTTGCATTTATATTTTTGTTGAGTGTATATGAGGGAAACGGGGAAAAAAATCCAAAAACAATTAATGCATCAGAAGCAGTTTTGTTATGATGCAGTGAAAGTTTGTGTGTGTGTGTGTGTATGGGACGGTCGGTTCAGTACAGGGCTGTGTATAGTTGAGTTCTGGACTATAGAGCGCACCTGAATATTAGCCGCACCCACCAATTTTAAAAAGAAAAAAGAAATTGTACATAAATAATCCACACTTGTCTATAAGCCGCAGTTCTCCATGTTGTAACATGAGATATTTACATAAAGATGTTAGAAAGATTTTTTTTTTTTTTTACTTTTAATTAAATACGTACCATAAATGCTTTTTTTTTTTTCCCTGAAGTGTTACACGTAAATATTGACACACACGTCATCCATTGCGTGCACACGGTGTGTGGAGAACTGAGTAATTTTATAACTTTTTCTAGACATTTCAAATGAGACGTTATTGAGGCGCTGTGACGTTTTTGACTTGTTGCGCCAAGACAGAACCGGTGTAGAGTGGGGGGGCGGTTAGAAGGCTACGCTCTGCTAACTGACCTGATGGCTCAAAGTGCCGCAGAGCGACTTTCCTTCACTAAAACGCTGTGCGTGTGTGTGAATTCACACTGCATGAGTGCAGCTTTCAGGAAATTATTTAACAGCATCAGTTGACAATTTGTTGTTTGAGAACATTTTATTTAACTTATCAGGCAGCACTTTGCAATTATTTTATTTTCTTGTTTGTATAATGTTACAATAAATGTTGGTAAATTGTTGGTCCAACCTCCCAAGTCTGATGTCTTGCACAAACATTGTACACACACAAATGGCTGAGGCTGTGCATCACAGACGGCTGTGCGCACGTTCACATGCTGTCTTTGGTGGGAGAGGCTGTGCGCCACAGACGGCTGTGGTTGTGTGTATGTGTACAATGTTCGTGTAAGACGTTGGATGACCGTCAAACGGAATGCTGACAGTACGGGAATTACGCAAACGATGAGGAAGAGTCAAGACAGAACGCAAAAAGGAATAAGGATGAATTGATGTCGTCGGGATTCATACACATACAAAGCTGGATGAAGGTTAAATGATGTCTCTGAAAGTCAACATTTCTTGTTTTGTTTTGGCTTCAGTGTCCTTCATTAGGGCTGTGTGACCAGGGCTTTAGATCGATATTCACACCACTGCAGCACTCCTTCTCATTCCTTGTGGGTTAACAACAGTGACAACAAAATTACTTTCCGATAGTGTGGAATTCACCTACAGTGGCCATTTTATTCCCTGGAAATCTGACAGTTGAGCAGGTGTTTCTAATGACGGCAAACACATGAGCGAGAGGCTCACTAACTAGAGGTCTCTGTTTCAAGATCGCGGCGCATCTTGAAAATTGTCCATTGTAAATACATGGATGACACAAAAAATGAGAACACTTATTTCCATTGTGTTCCATTTAAAAATGATAAAATAGAAGTAATAATAAAATAAAAATGATTATAATAATAATAGTGTGTATATGATAACAACAACCTATATACAGTTTATAAATACATTAAGACAGTAAATGAACATTAAAAATTATATAATTCACAGGAAATAAAAGGGCTGAGTTCCTTTTCTAAAAATTGTTGAGGTCTAAGGTTCTGAACATTGTGGGCTCACACACCATTCTAACTTATTGCTGAATTTGTTACCACCCTTTAAAAAATGTCAGCTACCTATTTTATAAACACTACCCAATCTAGAGCCCATGGATCTCCACAGCCAACACGCTAGACTAATATATAAAGCTGATCCACCTAAGGGTCCCAGTGACCTCCTCCTTTGTGCCCCCAGGCACCACAGCAAGTTTGGTGTCGATTGCTTAATTACTGTGGCTGTGCATAGCATACACACACACGGTCAGCCTTATATATTAGATGTATATTATTTTCACAGTTCACGTGGTACTCAGGTCAGCATTGCAATGATATGGCTGAGTGGATCCTTGTCATTTGATTGGTGCTTTGTATGTCGTGACATGGATTATTCATCACATTTGTGTTGCATTGCATTTAGAGTGCAGTTTGGTTCCATTTAGCGTGCAAATTTGGTTCCATATGTTGGGTACCATTGCACTTGAAACACCTGCGCGTACATACACATAATGTGCGTGCACACACAGAAAACAAACTGCTATCAACCTATAAAATCATTCACGGACTAGCACCTCCCTACTTAGCTGACCTAATTACACCCTACGTACCGGCCTCGGCTCTGTTTTCTCTGGGGACAGGACTACTTTGTGTCTCTAGGGTGAATATAAAGTCTGCGGGCCACAGAGTCTTTGCTTATCGTGCACCTGTGTTATGGAATGATCTCCCTATGGAGATAAAACAGTCTGATTCTGTAGAGACGTTCAAGTCCAGACTTAAGACACATTTATTGTCCCTTTTTGTATGGCTATCATACTGGCATAGTATAGAACAATGCTTCCTATCCTTTTAGATTCATTTTATTAGTAATGGAACAGGTCTCGGTCTCAACTTTATCTAAATTCTGGGTCTGTTAGTGAAGCTTGGGGCTAGCAGCCGGTGATCTCCTTAGTATTTTCTCTGCTTTCCTGTCGATTTAATGTTGATGAATTATACCTTTGGTGTGGTTTTTCTGGCCAACTGATTCTGCTCTTTTTCTCTGTCCAAGGTGTGAGGGAAATGAGTGGCATCTATAGATGACGGGATGCTGGACTGACCACGAGCTGCCATGCCTGAAGCTGATGCAGCAGATGTTTAAATATTTTGTTATTTCAGCTCTGTATATCTTTGAAAAAAAACAAAACTTAGAATGGCGTAAGCAGTGGGTCACCCATCTGAATCTGGTCTGAGGTTTCTTACTCCGTATCATCAGAGGGAGTTTTTTTTACCACTGTTGCCTGTGTGCTTGCTCTAGGAGTTGGTAAGGTTAGACCATAGTTGTTTGAAGTGCCTTGAGGCATCTTTGTTGTGATTTGGCGCTATATAAATGTAATAAAATAAAATGTATCAAAAGTAAAATTACAGTGGAAATGTGCGGTGCATCAAGCAAAAATCCTGGCTGGTGTACGTACAACTACAGCTGTTGTTCAGTTGCTGACATACAGGTGATGCTGGGATCCGTTAATCGTGTGAAAACATGAAGTCATCAGAGTGATCTGCACACCAGAGACACACTTATGACTCTGTAACACACCCACATGTTTACAGTTATATGGGTGGATATAAAAACTAATGTATAAGGATAAAGTGGGACAGAAGTATGGTACTGGTGATCTACGGGCAGCTTGGATGGGAATATAATCCATGTCTTTTGTCACTCAGAGATTGCCGTATTGACAGGGAACCTCTTAAAATTGGGGAAATCAATGATTCTGATCTCCCTAATATGCTCAATGTTTTTTATTCTTCCTTTGAAAAGCGTGACTTTTCCAGAAACATCTCCCTGTTTAGAGAGTCTCTTAGTCCTGAGTGGGATGTTGTTATTGGCCAGGAATGTGTCAGAAACATTCTAATTCCGCATTCACAACGTTCGCCACGTGACGCCACAAATTCATCATTTACTGCAGGAGCTGCGTCTGGATGACGGTATTTCCGCCTCTCCAGGACCCAGTTTGAGGACCTTCTGTCCTGTTTGCGCGCAAACATGTGCACAAAGAAAAAAAAACTGGCTGCTGTTGCAGTTCCTCACTCTCCCCTCCAACTTTGTCATGATTGTGTTATAAACCAGTCACCATTTGTTTTATTATATATCTGTGTAGTTAATAAAATTATCTTCACGGACAATTCATTCTCGGGTGCACATGTGGGGGGAAAAAAACTGCCCGCTGCTGCAGTTCATCGCGCTCCCCTAAAACTCATAATTGTGTTAAACAAAGGACAAAAAGGGACATAAGTCCTGCTCACAGGCTGATTGCCAGAGACAGAACATGTCCACATCAAGTATAAACTTAAGACATCTCCACGTCAGTACATATCCAGTCCCTGATTGGTCATTGCGGCGCAACAAGATGAAAAAGTTCAGATTTTTCAACTTGGGGAAGAGGGCGGCGCGACACGATGCAACGCGATATCGCGCCGCAAACGCACCAATCGCTCAAAATTGCTTTATTCGCGTCCATCGCGTCGTATTTCATGGCTTGGAATTTTGTGACGCCACAACGCGTCCTTCCTAAGGGATTACATGGCAACCTCTCACTGCCGTCGCTCGTGTGGTGTCTGGTGTGAACGCGGCATTAAAGGGTATAAACATTAGAAAGGCCCCTGGTCCAGATGGCTGCACATTACGACGTTGTGCGAACCAGCTTAGTCAGAGTTCTCAGCAGGATTATTTTCTCAGTGTAATGGGATGGGAAAAATCACCTTAAAAAGCCAGGTGGTTGGGGGATGCTTAGGCCCCCCCCAAGCTTTTGCATTATGGGCTTATAATGGGCCTTCTTTGTTAGTCTAAATAAGTATACAACCTCTGGCAAAAATTATGGAATCACCGGCCTCGGAGGATGTTCATTCAGTTGTTTAATTTTGTAGAAAAAAAGCAGATCACAGACATGACACAAAACTAAAGTCATTTCAAATGGCAACTTTCTGGCTTTAAGAAACACTATAAGAAATCAAGAAAAAAAATTGTGGCAGTCAGTAACGGTTACTTTTTTAGACCAAGCAGAGGGAAAAAAATATGGACTCACTCAATTCTGTGGAATAAATTATGGAATCGCCCTGTAAATTTTCATCCCCAAAACTAACACCTGCATCAGATCAGATCTAAAAAGGAGTGATCACACTTTGGAGAGCTGTTGCATCAAGTGGACTGACATGAATCATGGCTCCAACACGAGAGATGTCAGTTGAAACAAAGGAGAGGATTATCAAACTCTTAAAAGAGGGTAAATCATCACGCAATGTTGCAAAAGATGTTGGTTGTTCACAGTCAGCTGTGTCTAAACTCTGGACCAAATACAAACAACATGGGAAGGTTGTTAAAGGCAAACATACTGGTAGACCAAGGAAAACATCAAGACAGAAAACTTAAAGCAATATGTCTGAAAAATCGAAAATGCACAACAAAACAAATGAGGAACGAATGGGAGGAAACTGGAGTCAACGTCTGTGACAGAACTGTAAGAAACCGCCTAAAGGAAATGGGATTTACATACAGAAAAACTAAACGAAAGCCATCATTAACACCTAAACAGAAAAAAAACAAGGTTACAATGGGCTAACGAAAAGCAATCGTGGACTGTGGATGACTGGATGAAAGTCATATTCAGTGATGAATCTCGAATCTGCATTGGGCAAGGTGATGATGCTGGAACTTTTGTTTGGTGCCGTTCCAATGAGATTTATAAAGATGACTGCCTGAAGAGAACATGTAAATTTCCACAGTCATTGATGATATGGGGCTGCATGTCAGGTAAAGGCACTGGGGAGATGGCTGTCATTACATCATCAATAAATGCACAAGTTTACGTTATTTTGGACACTTTTCTTATCCCATCAATTGAAAGGATGTTTGGGGATGATATCATTTTTCAAGATGATAATGCATCTTGCCATAGAGCAAAAACTGTGAAAACATTCCTTGCAAAAAGACACATAGGGTCAATGTCATGGCCTGCAAATAGTCCAGATCTTAATCCAATTGAAAATCTTTGGTGGAAGTTGAAGAAAATGGTCCATGACAAGGCTCCAACCTGCAAAGCTGATCTGGCAACAGCAATCAGAGAAAGTTGGAGCCAGATTGATGAAGAGTACTGTTTGTCACTCATTAAGTCCATGCCTCAGAGACTGCAAGCTGTTATAAAAGCCAGAGGTGGTGCAACAGAATACTAGTGATATGTTGGAGCATGCTTTTGTTTTTCATGATTCCATAATTTTTTCCTCAGAATTGAGTGATTCCATATTTTTTTCCCTCTGCTTGGTCTAAAAAGTAACCGGACTGACACAATTTTTTTTTTTTTTTTTTTCCGGATTTCTTATAGTGTTTCTTAAAGCCAGAAAGTTGCCATTTGAAATGACTTTAGTTTTGTGTCATGTCTGTGATATGCTTTTTTTCCCCTACAAAATTAAACAACTGAATGAACATCCTCCGAGGCCGGTGATTCCATAATTTTTGCCAGGGGTTGTACCAAAATCTGATGTCCAGACAGAAGAAGAGACCTCTGTGAGAAATCTGTTTCAAAACGTGAGGAAAGTGTTTCCAAAAATGTCACCAATTTGAGGTTGAAGCTGCAGAGGAGACGTTCATCTGGTTAAATGTGCTGAAAGGCAGAGAGGGGGGGTGGAGGATGCAAAGCTTTTTATTCTCAACTCTCTCTATAAACCTCTAGGGAAGCCACAAGCACATGCCAGACTCTTATTTGTGGATTTCTTGTCGGCATTTAGTACAGTACAGCCATATGTTTTAGTAGAAAGGCTGTGTGATGATTTCCGCCTGCCTCACCAACTTGTTTTATGGATTTTGAATTGTTTATCTGAGAGCAATGGGTCACCATAAATGGCTGCCTCTCGGACTCTGTTGTATTGTCCACAGGCTCACCACAAGGGTGCGTTCTTTTGCCCCTCCCTCCTTTTTATTATGTATACCGACAGCTGCAGGAGTTCTCAAGATTTTAGCTATTTGGTCAGATTTTCTAATAACACTCTATTGTTGTCCCTTCACCATAGTACAAAAGCAGGCGATGCAGTTGCTTTATCAGATTTCATTTGTTGGTGTGATAACTTTTTGGATATAAATGTGTCCAAAACCAAAGAAATAATAATTGATTTCAGACATAACAGTGATATGGCCAAGGAGTGTATGATACACAATGAAAAAGCGGAACTTGTCACATCATATAAGTATTTGGGTATTATTTTTGATGGCAAGCTGAAGGTTGACGTAAACACACACGTCATTGTGAAGTGAGGACAGCAGAGTATTTATCTTCTCCATAAATGTAATTCTTTTCCTGTCAGGCCTGTCATTCTGTCGTTTTTATTTTTACTGAGAGTCTTCTGTGCTCTTCATTTATCTGCTGGTTTCACAGCTTCTCAATGAAAGGCAGAAACAGCCTGAACAGCATTGTCAAAATCTGCTCAGAGATTATCGGAGTGAAACAGAGATTTAAAATCTTTGTAATCAACAGATCATCCGGAAGGCAGTAAGCATTTTGTCTTCGTCAGGTCATGTTCCGTCAGCGGAATTTTCTCTGTTGCGTTATGCTTTGAGCCTGCAAAACTAAGTCTTTTTAAAGTCGTTTATTCCCTCAGCGAATCGGCTTTTAAATGCGCCGTAGGTCTTTTTTTTTTTTCTTCTTTTTTTACTTGGCTACTCATTTTTACTCCTTAGCAAAGTGTTTGATCTGTTTTTATCGGTTTTATTTATTTTATTGTTCTTAAATGTTATGTTACTGTGTTTTTATGTGCTGCTCTGACTTAATTGCCCCTTGTGGGATTAATAAAGTTGTTTGAAGTTGAAAAGCATGCACAGAGTGATGCATAAAATGGCATTAACAATGGCTGTGTTAGCGTTGTTGGAGAACCTTGCAAATGGTGCAATCCAACGTGAGCGTGTATTCAGATGGGATATCTACCGATACTATTCTGATACCAGAGCTCTGTTTGCTTTAATATTATTGTCATTGTTGATTTTATATGAGGATATTTTGTATCCTTCATAGCAGGGGTGGTGGCCAAGTGGTTAATGCGCTTGGCTTCAGTTCGGAAGGTTCTGGGTTCAAATCCCACCCCTGCCAGATTTCTCCATGTAATGTGGAGTTGCGTCAGGAAGGGCATCCGGCGTAAAACCTGTGCCAAATCAACATGCAGATCCACCTTGGATTTGCTGTGGCGACCCCGAGTGCAAACAAGGGAGCAGCTGAAGGGACTTACTTACTATTTTGTATCCTTCATGATGAAGTGGTATAGAGGATGATTTTCTTAAAAAGAAGACCTGAAGTTCAGCTACAATTTGCCAGAAGGCACTTCTAAGATGCAAGCCTAGATTTGATGTTTTGGTGAAAGAATCAAGTACTTTTATTTATTTTTTTGGTGGCATTTTGGAAATGTACTCCTTCCTCAAAATGGTACACACATGCAATTTTTGGGGTGCCCTGCGGAGGGAACAAAAATCAAATCAATGAAATCTTGATTGATGAGAAATGGCAGGTCTTTTAAAATCTTAATTGTCTTGTCGCGGCGCAATGAGCCGGCGTTCTCTGGTTCAGGCTGACAGACACACTTCGAGCAGAAAAACCACAGAGGGACTTCTTTAAAAATGCTATGTTTCTTTGGCCACGACAAGGAATTAAATTATTTTTAGACATTGTGATGCTTTATGTGGATATGTTTTGAATTTAATTTTTATTTTATTTCGACACACATGGTTAAATAAAAAAGAAATACAATATTTGCAAACACAAAACAACAATACAACTAAACAGAAAACAAAATACAACATTCCAAAACTGTTCAAAATCCATGTGACCGAAAGGGGGTGGGTAGAAGCATAACTTATCAAGACCCACCCCTTGTTCCACAAATTCAATAAATACACTCACTACTAATTAAATTCATACATACACTTACACACACATGTATGCATATATATATATATATATACATAGTCACTTCACAACGATCTCACTACAATATTTAGAAACAATTACTTTCTTGCAGAGTCGCTTAAAACATGCCAGAGTACCACATGTTTTGATCTCAATAGGAGACTCATTCCACTTCTTCACCCCCGTCACGGATACACAAAAACCTTTTACATTAGTGTGAATTAACAGTTTCTTGAATAATACACAGCCTCGTAAACTATACTCAGAATCCCTCATTTCAAACAGCCTCTGGACATGTCTCAGCAAGGCTTGGTTTTTTGCTTTAAACAAAATCTGTAGTGTAATGTACTCCACCATATCTCTAAATTTTATTACGTTTAAAGAAATGAATAAGGAATGAGTTGGTTCACGGTAATGTTTGTTGCAGATGATACGTATGGCTCGTTTTTGTAGAAGGAATATTTGATTGGTGTTTGATTTATAAGTATTTCCCCACGACTCAATGCAGTATGTCATGTATGGTGCTATTAAAGAATGATATAAAGTAAGTAGCCCTTCCCGTAATAGTATGTCTTTGGCTTTATACAAGATGGCGATAGATTTGGACATTTTTGATTTGATATAGTTTATATGAGCTTTCCAGCTTAGTTTATTGTCAATTATAACACCTAGGAAATTATTCTCTGTTACTACCTCTATTTCCGTATTGTTTATAGTCAAACTTTTAAATTTAGGTAATTTATTTCCAAATATAATACATTTAGTTTTCCCAAGGTGGAGTGACAATTTATTAGCATCAAACCAAGCCTTGAACTTTCCCAATTTGTTCTCCACCATGTCCAGAAGCTGTTCGACATTATTACCACTGCAAAACACAGTTGCGTCATCAGCAAAGAGGACACACTTCAGTGATCTCGACACCCAGCTTATATCATTAATATACAGTAAAAATAACAATGGACCCAATACTGATCCCTGCGGCACACCACACGTAATTTCCCGGAGTTCAGAATCGATATTGTTAAAGTGAACATATTGAAAACTACCATGTAAATAACTATTTATCCAATCATATGCAAGACCTCTGATTCCGTATTGCTGCAATTTAGATAATAGTATTCCATGATCAACTGTATCAAATGCTTTCTTTAAATCAAAGAAAATGCTTACTGTGTATTGTTTATCAATTGCAGTTGCTATATTTTCCACCAAATCCATCACAGCAAGTGATGTAGTCCGAGACTTTCTGAATCTGTGTTGTTCTTCACAGAGTATATCGTATTTTGATAAATAATCCTGCAGTCTCTTAGCAAAAATCTTTTCTAAAATTTTGGAAAATTGTGGCAAGAGTGAAATGGGTCTATAATTAGAAAAGGTGTGTTTATCGCCAGATTTAAACAGAGGTATTAATTTAGCTATTTTCATTTGAGAGGGAAATGTACCAGTGCTCAGTGACAAATTGCAAATGTAGTTGAAAGGTTTTATTATACAATCAATTTTTTTCAATAAAGCCATATCCAAATTGTTAAAGTCAGTCGATTTCTTACTTTTGGAACCATGCACCAAATCAGTTATTTCTCTCTCATCAGTGCCACCAATAAACATTGACATAGATTTATTAAATGATGTATTATTGACCCAGAAGTTATTTGATGAGACAATACTACTAGCAAGTTTTTTCCCAACATTAACAAAATATTAATTAAAGTAGTTAGCAATAGACTTGTCATTGATCATATTGTTACTATTTAAATAAAAAAATGAACGATAATCTCTAACATTTTTACTCTTATTTCATTTATAATATTCCATGTGTTTTTAATAGTTTCTATTTATAACCAGTAATTCACTATAATATCTTAGAAAACTCATAATATTAATAAATTTATTCTTATATATTTTATATTTAGTTTCAGCTTCCTTTGTTCTTAATTTTATAAATTGTTTATACAACAAGTTCTTCTTTTTACATGCTTTTTACATGATATGTTTTCATCAGGCTGTGATGATGAATTTGACTGAAACGAACCGGTAAGAATGATTTTAATTTGTGTTAACTGTCTGAACTGTTGGCATGAGGACTGCAGCTTTCAGTTGTTCAGCCAATCAGTGGACAACATCAATGGACGTATTTTGAGTTAAGCCCCTTTCACGCCGGGGCTGCTCCCAGTTGCGTCCTGTGGTGTCATGATGACACAGGAATTTCTGCGTCAGATGCGCGCAGCAGGGGGCAGAGAGGAGGTGAGAACGCAGCCTGCAGGTTCTCTGCACAGAGAAGTCAGAGTGCACAGTTTGGCTGCAGACAGACTGTGCACTCTGACTTCTCTTCTACTTGTTGTGCTGAGCTACAGGGCTGCGCTTTGAGTTCTGTTATAGTTTATCTTTCCTCCCTTGACCGCGAGATGCGCGTGCACGCAAAACAATCCTGCGTGATTTATACTGCGGGAACAATGTGTGATGGTTTTATGTATGTGAGTCAGAAATACATGCATTGCCATGCTGATGGTGCAGCGGTGTGCGCAGTGACAGCCTCAGTGTCCTCCTCGCTTTTTTTTTTTTTTTAAACAGTGTAGAGAAGGTCAGGGTGAAATGTGGTATTTGGACACTAAATTGTAGCTATAATTGAAAAGCGGTGATAGTAACGTCTTGACTGCTAGGTGGTCGGTACACTGGTGCCATTGTCATCACTGGTGTGACTAGGGATGGGTATTGATAAGATTATATCAATAATCCTTATCGATTCCATTATCAATACCTCCTGTGAATTTTCTGTGTGCTAAAAGTAGTTACAGGTTTTCTATGTCAACAAGTTTTTATTGAGCCTTAAAGTAAATAAATATGAAAATGGTCACTCTGGATGCAAATAGAAAAAAAAAAAAAACAATTATTGTATTACACTCAACAAAAATATAAATGCAACACTTCTGGTTTTGCTGCCATTTTGTATGAGATGAACTCAAAGATCTAAAACTTTTTCCACATACACAATATCACCATTTCCTTCAAATATTGTTCACAAACCAGTCTAAATCTGTGGTAGTGAGCACTTCTCCTTTGCTGAGATAATCCATCCCACCTCACAGGTGTGCCATATCAAGATGCTGATTAGACACCATGATTAGTGCACAGGTGTGCCTTAGACTGCCCACAATAAAAGGCCACTCTGAAAGATGCAGTTTTATCACACAGCACAATGCCACAGATGTCGCAAGATTTGAGGGAGCGTGCACTTGGCATGCTGACAGCAGGAATGTCAACCAGAGCTGTTGCTCGTGTATTGAATGTTCATTTCTCTACCATAAGCCGTCTCCAAAGGCTTTTCAGAGAATTTGGCAGTACATCCAACCAGCCTCACAACCGCAGACCACGTGTAACCACACCAGCCCAGGACTTCCACATCCAGCATGTTCACCTCCAAGATCGTCTGAGACCAGCCACTCGGACAGCTGCTGAAACAATCGGTTTGCATAACCAAAGAATTTCTGCACAAACTGTCAGAAACCGTCTCAGGGAAGCTCATCTGCATGCTCGTCGTCCTCATCCGTGTCTCGACCTGACTCCAGTTCGTCGTCGTAACCGACTTGAGTGGGCAAATGTTCACATTCGCTGGCATTTGGCACGTTGGAGAGGTGTTCTCTTCACGGATGAATCCCGGTTCACACTGTTCAGGGCAGATGGCAGACAGCGTGTGTGGCATCGTGTGGGTGAGCGGTTTTCTGATGTCAATGTTGTGGATCGAGTGGCCCATGGTGGCGGTGGGGTTATGGTATGGGCAGGCGTCTGTTATGGACGAAGAACACAGGTGCATTTTATTCATGGCATTTTGAATGCACAGAGATACCGTGACGAGATTCTGAGGCCCATTGATGTGCCATACATCCAAGAACATCACCTCATGTTTCAGCAGGATAATGCACGGCCCCATGTTGCAAGGATCTGTACACAATTCTTGGAAGCTGAAAATGTCCCAGTTCTTGCATGGCGGCATACTCACCGGACATGTCACCCATTGAGCATGTTTGGGATGCTCTGGACCGGCGTATACGACAGCGTGTACCAGTTCCTGCCAATATCCAGCAACTTCGCACAGCCATTGAAGAGGAGTGGACCAACATTCCACAGGCCACAATTGACAACCTGATCAACTCTATGTGAAGGAGATGTGTTGCACTGCATGAGGCAAATGGTGGTCACACCAGATACTGACTGGTATCCCCCCCAATAAAACAAAACTGCACCTTTCAGAGTGGCCTTTTATTGTGGACAGTCTAAGGCACACCTGTGCACTAATCATGGTGTCTAATCAGCATCTTGATATGGCACACCTGTGAGGTGGGATGGATTATCTCAGCAAAGGAGAAGTGCTCACTATCACAGATTTAGACTGGTTTGTGAACAATATTTGAGGGAAATGGTGATATTGTGTATGTGGAAAAAGTTTTAGATCTTTGAGTTCATCTCATACAAAATGGGAGCAAAACCAAAAGTGTTGCGTTTATATTTTTGTTGAGTATACTTATTCTGGAGTATTAGTCACACCTGTTTAAACAATACCTTTTGAAGAGGTAAAACCCATATATAAGTAGTACCCCTTCCTTTTTTAATTTAGGGTTATTGTGCATGGTTGTAGTGAACTTTTTATTTTTGAGAGATATCTGAAGCTTTTGTACAACAATCATTTCCACATAAATTCAGCATTATTTCATCATAAGACGGAGCAGCTATCAGAGCGCCACAGCTATATGAGCTGCTAGCTGATGCGTTCACTGCGTGTTCCCTTCTTTCAAAGCACCACAGAGTTTTGCCTCATTTCTGCTTAAAACAGCCTCGTTTCTGCTTAAAACTGACTTTAGAGTGATTTAGGAGGTTTTACCTTGTTACCCATGGGTAATAATCACATTATTCCCTTTGATTGCTTTGGGTGAGGCGAGCGGCTGAGCTCTGAAGTGGCGCATGCCCAGTGGAGGCAGGGTGGACTGATTTTTAGGGGGGACTGTCTGAGCTGTGACAGCGGTAATCAGCTTTGCAGCACGCCACCGAGAGAGAGAGAGCACACACAACAGTTTCATTTTTAGTGCATTTCCAACTGAGCAGCAGACTGTGTGTGTGTGTGTCTATGTTTAGCTGTGTTTGTTTAGGACTCAGCAATGTGTGTGTTTTTAATTAAAACCCTACATGGGCTGTTATTTTTTTGGTTTGCTTTTTCTTTTAAATGCTCCATCTATCAAGCACTCATTTCCTTTGTGGGTGGACCCTTTGAGTGATGGTATTTTTCAAATTCAGCACCTTTAGCCAGCACCAGAGATCCTCCTCTTTTGATGGAGGAGAGAACAAGTTAAATGCTGGTCCACAGCACTCAGATCTCTCCTTTCCATGTTCAAAACATTGTTCTGAAAGCAATAGTTTGCTCTTCTTCCAGTTGTTGTGGCACCCACAAACTGAACAATTAATGTTGCTCATGTCTGGACACTTCTAGCATACTGTGTTTCCACGTAGCTAATCATTACATGCAGTGGCAAACCGCAAGTTCTTTTACAAAATGTAGCCGCCCATCCTGACTTTGTGAATAAGGTGAATAGTGACAAATATTAATATTCCAATTAACAGAGTGCATGTTTATGCAAGTTGCTCCAAGACATGTTTCTGAGTTAGCTCTGTCAGTTTATCACGGTAATCACAAATTTATATATTCAATAGGCCTGAATAAATCATAAATTGACAAATTCTTGGTTACCATGGTAACCAGAGTGCTTAAATTATTTCCTATTGTTCTTTCTACCTATGCTTGCAAACATCATTTAAATGGAGTCAAATATTAAATTTGTGTAGGCAGTAAATGATATTTATTGTTTTCCTCGAATCATGACATGAAATTCTACAAAATTTTGGAATATATATACTTTTATTTAGAGGCCAGCTTTACACACAACATGAACATTACATGAATGTTCGCAAACACACTGAACATTATGCAAACGTTCTATGAACATTTGACTGATGTTCGCTTCCTTGCAAAGATGACACAAAAATCATGAACATTACATGGATGTTTGCAAACTTGCTGAACAATAAAGAAACATTCTATGAACATTTGGTTGATGTTTGCTTCCAAGTGGGATGTCACACAGCTGATTTTATTTTCCCAAATTTGTCTTCTGTTGGAATCTTAAGGGAATCTGTACATCTTGAACCCCTTGTTGTGTCTATTTGTGCATCCAAATGCACAGCAACCCGGCATTTTAAGCGAATAAATAACACCTCTGACCTTTTAATGTCATGACTCCATAAGCTCTTTCCTATACCTCTGGATGTCAAAAGCCAAGAACATGAATGTTACTGCTTAGATGAATGAATTTCTCTACAAGTTCAACACTTTCACCACATATACAGTGAAGCAAATAAGTATTTGATCCACTGTCGAATTTGCAAGTTTTCCACCTACAAGGAATGGAGAGGTCTGTAATTTTTATCGTAGGTACACTTCAACTGTGAGAGACAGAATCTAAAGAAAACTTTTTTTTGTAATTACAGAGGTCAGATTTTTCTAGTTTTCAGATTTTGTAGTTCTTGACCAACTTTGCACACACTGCATCAGGGATTTTGGTCCACTCCTCCATACAGACAGGCATTGATATTAAGCTTTTTTTTTTACCCTGGCAGCTTACTTGTCCTATAGGAAAAGCTGGTTGTCTGGACAACCCGTGAGTGAGATTCAAATTAAATATTTATCACATATTGCTCTGACTTGTCACTTAATAAAAACCTGAATACTTTTAATGTTTGTAAGTAATTTAATATTCCAACATAAGAATTGCAGCTGAAATAGAAAAATCATTACATTTCAACATTTTCTGGGACTGAGATTCAGATTAAATATTGATCACATCTACTTTGCTGTGACATATCACTTAATGAAAAAGTTAATACTGTCACTCTCCTGTGTGGATGGTAACATTTTATTTCAGAAGATGTGGCAACAGAAACAGTTCATTTGTGGTAATATAGGGAGGCACTTATTGCCTTAATAAAAAAAAAAGTCACTAAAAGACACAAAACATAAATAATGCATGGCCTGTGGTCTTATAGTTTTTCAAAATGTGGTGGTGATGGACACGTAATGATCCTGACATTTACTTTGTCTTCTATTTCTGTAACTGCAGACTGTATGAAACCAACATATCTCATGTTTTGTGAGGTCAGCGTTATTTTTATTTATTTTTTGTTTATATATATCCATTCCTACATTTGAGGCCTGCAGCATTTTCCAAGAAAAAAATGTTGGGGCAGTGCAGTTCATTGTTAATGGAAGAATTAGTTAATAATATTTACAGCCAGTTTTCTTGGGAAATGTCAGAGGATGACTACATGAACATTTCCAAGTCACTGAATATTTCTTAGACTTTATTTACATCAATCATTCAGAAATAGAAACAGTGTGGTGCTTTATGGTAAATCTGTCAGGTAGGTAGTTCTCAAAAACGAAATGTCCATGCTGGAAGAAGAGAAGTGAGGGAAGCCACCAAGACACAATTTTGGAAGAATGTTTGGCTTCTGTGGGTGTGAGTGGAGAAACTGGGAATATAACATTTTTACTTTTATCTTCATTTTACATACAGTCCCTACTTTTTTCATTTGTGGTTGTTTCTGTTCCATTTCTGAAATTAAAGAACTGCTATAAGGAAAAGTGTTAACATTTTATTGTTCTGTGCACGTACACAGTCTGATCTGTAACTGTACACGTTAGCTTTGCTGCATTAGCAAGAAGAACCTGCGTGAAAGTGATCTACAGTCGGTCATCTGTGTTTGAGTTTGGAACGCTTGGTATGCTTTCAAAAAGTATGTGTGTGAGACAGAGAAACAGGGTCATGCTTCAGGAATGTACCTCAATTTCCCCTTGTGGAGCCTGTTTCCACAGTAACCACACACCTGGATCCTCATGTTCTGTCAGAAGGCTTAAAGACCTTCTGTGACTTTAGATGTATTTTTTTTTTTTCTCTGAATAAAACCATAGCTCCTTAGGAGTGTGAATCATTTCTTTGAACTTAAAAACTTGTTTTGTTGTTAGCCAATTTGTATATGCACATTTTCCAGTGACCAGGGATGAAAATTTTCTACGGATCCACAAATTTGACTTTTTCTGGATTTCTGAACTATTTCTGAGATCGATGTAAATCTGCTGAGAAAAATCGGGGGGAGGGCACATCTGTGTGAGTTAAACCTTTCCTCATAGGCATGGGAACCAGAATAGCATTGCCGAAACTACAAGCTAAAATGCGCATTGTCTTTGGTTACTTTACCAATCAGAATTTCTGTAATGTCGAAAGTCACTGAAACTACATTTTGATTTTCTGCAATTTTCTGTCAAGCTGCGTCCTTAATATGGCAAAAATTGAGAGAGAGAGAGAGGACGAAAGCCACATTAAAGAGATCAGTAGTGGTGTAAAAAAAAATAGATTTAAGTAGACGTGTTTGGAGCGGGAGGTGGACGTGGATGGAACAAAGGCAAGACTCTGAATTCATCCTCAAGGTTGAGCTCCCCGTAAATCTCTCTGCACGTTATGTTTGGATTTCATCAACAAATCCTTGGAAGAACACTGCAAGATGAAGAAACATGTCACCAAAGTTAATATTAAACCGACTAATTGTGTTGCCTGGGTCCAGTATTCCAAGCGACCCAGCATATGGATTGCATCCGACATTCAGGAAGAGCATGGAAGAGGTACAGCCAACCCAAAGCCCACAGCACTTGTACTGGTCAGTGGCCGAACATCCAATGCTCAGGTGCATGTCCAGTAATTCGAGTCATGCAATTAAAATGTGTTTACAATCATTGAAGTGTGGTGCAGTTATTTTTACTGTACACATTCTGAAGTGAAATTATTACCCGAGTCCCCTCTAGTGACCATTTTTTGTCTGTGAAACCCATCAAATACAAATGCATATAATTTGACCATGTTTCAAAGGAGTCGGACTCGTCAACAAAGTCAGTTTAATGTACAAAGGTTCATTTCACATCTGCAGTTAATATTTGTGTAATTGTTGTGTGTGTGTGTTGGCCTGTGGGGTTTCCTGGGGCCTGTACTACGAAGCGGGGTTAACTTACTCAGATGTAACCCAGGGTTAACTTCTTAAACCGGGGTTGACAAAAGCTGGTGTTCTCAAGTGGTGTTAATCGGTACTGCGACGCTGATTAAGATGTTGATTTGTTGAACCTGTGTTAACCTAATTGCAGTCTGTGCGCGTTCACATAAAAGGAGCAGGTTGCAGCGCACATCACCATTTTTCAGTGATGGCGCGGTCACCTTACTTTACCGAAGAAGAATGCACGATTATTATGCGGAGCTATGAGGAATTTAAATTAACGTTAAGGGGAAAATCGAACACATCGTCTGCCAATAAAGCAAGACAGGCTTGTTGGCAACGTATTGCTGATCGGGTAAATGCGTAAGTACAATTCAATTGTTCTCCAAATCTATTACAGATGATTAACCTGTGGAATGTCTATGTGTAAAATAATGACCTCCTTTCATTAGTTACGCCCAGATGCAACACGATTCAGAAGTGGGCATAGGCCTACTAATAGATGTTAGGTTAATTTAATGTTTCCTAAATAGGCTACCTATCTAAGGATTTAAAGCCATTAATGGTCATTCTGTTAACATAGTTACATATATATCACTTTGGCATGAATGTTATCAAACAGGACAGCCCCATGTGGGGAGAAAAAGAATGTGAAATATTTAATTATAGTAATTGTATATTAGAATATTTAGAAAAATCACCCAAACCAAAGCAACCCTTATGTGGCTGAAATAAGTGAAAAGAAGGTGAGCTTAGAGTGGACTACACGATAATGGGTATATGAAATAGGCCGAATAGAACAGCTATACCTGCACATTGATACTGTGAAAAGATTTGCGATTGACATAATCGCCCTCGTGCTCTCCCAGGGGTCCATTGATTGGGATTTGCATGCAATCAATGGCTCCTATTACTCTTGTGAAACCTAGGAGAAATTGTTATTGATAAGCCCCACTTTGCCTAATTAATGGACATGCATTAGACCTATTTTGATATTAGTAATTACCCGCGACTGCATAAAACCCTTCTTTGATTTGCATTGCGGATAAATGGCCAGGGAAAATGACAAATGCATCCAACAGTTTAGATAGAGCAAGTACTACCTTGCGAATCATACGACATACAGTATTCTTGCTCAGATGTTCAGCATCATTGATGGAATACATAAATTGTCCACTGGCAAAATATCTAAGCGCAAGGCACATTATCTGCTCGATCGTCAGGGCATTGCTACGATGAGTGATGTTACAGACGTCTGGCCCGATCAGCTGACAAAGATAACAAATTCCCTTGGCTGAGAATCTATATCTTTCATGGAGAATATCGTCCGGGTATGTCAGCGGATTCTGGTGATCTTTAAAAATCCTCGCCCTGTGAAGAGAGCCCCTCATAATTTGTGCCCCAATATCAAACAGATCATCCAGGTAGGCCGGCATTGTCTTCGGAGTGATTGACGGTGGATGGGCGGTACTTATAAAGGGAGTGGTTAAGCGAAAACCTCAAGCTAACCTAGAACATAACCTGCTCGGAGCAGGTTTGGCATGCAGCGTAAATTGCCATGGCAGCATACCTCGATCAAAACCTGTCCACCTTTCGTATTACGGGTTAACCAGGAAGTTACTCCACACGTCATCAACTTACTCCCGAAGTTACCCTGATAAGCCAGTAACCCCGCTTCGTAGTACAGGCCCCTGGTGACTGGCATAAGTACTTGGGGTGCAAAGACACATTGTGTGATTTAGGAATTTATTATGGGCCAGAGCTAGATTCAAGATGAAGCAAATCAGGAAAGCCTGTGAGCGCAGTGAGCTGGCCAAAAAAGGAAAACGATATCATGGTAATATCGTCATCTTTAACTGCTTATCTAGGATCGAGTCGCTGGAGCAACAGCTCTAGCAGGGGACCCAGACTTCCCTTTCCTGTGCCACATTGACCACCTCTGACTGGGAGATCCCGAGGCGTTCCCAGGCTAGTGTGGCGATATAATCTCTCCACCTAGTCCTGGGTCTTCCCTGGGATCTCCTCCCAGATAGACGTGCCTGGAACACCTCCCTAGGGAGGCGCCCATGAGGCATCCTTACCAGATGCCCGAATCACCTCATCTGGCTCCTTTTAATGCGGAGAAGCAGCAGCTCTACTCCGAACGCCGATATATAAATTGAGACCCCCACAAAGTTCCGTCATCTGTGGGGAGCTCGATTTATATATCACACACTCATCTTCAACTGCTTAGTCCAATTAAGGGTCGCAGAGGGCTGGAGCCAATCCCAGCAGTCATAGAGCGCGAGGCGGGGTACACCCAGGACAGGACGCCAGTCTGTCAAGGGCCACAAACTTGAGGACTGAAACAAGGAAACTCATCATACTTGTATTAAGGTCATACCTGAGAAGAACTTTCATATCTTTAAATGGACATTCCTTTCACCATAATGGACAAGTGGGACAAAAAGAGGTATAAAAATGACATTTTGTTGAACAGTGGTTTCCATGATGGCTGTGGTTCCATCCTACTGTTCATATTAAAAGGGCCTGTTTGAATGTAAAACCTCCACCTGGTACTTGTAGTATATGATTTGGACTTCATTATACAACCAAAAAAAAAAAAAAAAAAATCTAAAAATCAAAGTCACAGAAGTCTGAAAAATAGGATTTGTTTTGTTTTTACCAGTCATCTCATAATTCTACAAGGATATATTTATTTTGTCAGTGTTTTGCATTGATTTGTAGTGTTTTGTTTAACTTCAACAGTTTTGCTTGCTGTGGTACCCAGGAAAATAAAAAGATATGTTACTTTTGAACTGTTTGTCCAACAACAGACCCAAGGACTAATGTAACAGTTTCATACTATACAGACAGGAGCTGCCTTTACATAAATAAACAAGTTACAGAATACCAGGCATAATTGATGGTGAATGCAGTTAAAAATGTAAATATTAATAAACTCAGTTTTATGCCACAAATATTGTTGTTTTGATTGCTTTAAATGATTTACACATACATGCATGAAGTTCCAGTATATTTCAGAGCTCATTGCAGGTTAGGGAAAGACACTTGAAGAATAGTTTTGGTAAGTTCACTGATATCTGTCCAATGCTTATGGCATTTATAGTAAGTACATATGCTGTGGCACTAGGCAGGTACCACTGAAAGGTCTACATAGACGGATTCTTTTATAACAGTAAGGTTTCCACATACCCCAACATACAAAACATATAAAATGGAAATTAATTCAATATATTTCCTTTGTATAGTACCAAATCGCAACAAAGCTGCCTCAAGGCACTTCACACAAGTAAGGTCTAACCTTACCAACCCCTAGAGCAAGCACACAGGCGACCGTGGTAAGTAAAAACTCCCCTCTGTTGATATTGAGGAACTGCAAGCAGACCAGACTCAAAGGGGTGACCCACTGCTTAGGCCATTCTAACAGTTACAAGGTTTTTACTAAGTTTTAAAAAGCTGAAGAAACAAAACAGGAAGTCAAACAACACAACTTTACAAAAGAAGAAAAGATTCATTTGATGAGAAGTCCATGCAAGTATTTGCACCACAGGCAGTGGTCATCCAGACTTCCTCATGCTGTCGGTGGACCTGTTCCTGCAACACCATCTATACCCAGGGCTGTGAAAACTCCGCGGAATTCCGCGGATTTCATCATGGGGAGGGGTGCGGGAGTGTCAGTGTTGTACTCTTTAATTGTGATCGTTACTGAGTTTTTAAAATGTTTATCGCAAAGCATTCTCTTTTTTATGACATCATGCAAGTTTTAGATCTGTGTGTTACAGATACAAATCAGTTTCCTCTGATTCGCGGAGTTTCGAGGAAAATAAATGCCACTCAAAGCTTGGCTGTTATGACAGTTGTCGTAAAGCGGGACTGGTTGGTTGCTGCGGTGACGCTGTGTGGCTCCTGTGCGAAGCTAGCTGAACGTAGCATGTGAACATCGCAAACTTTTAGAACTTTCAAGTTCTTAAAAGAAGAATTTTGCAGCATGTCTGTGTCACGGAGCGACATCAGACAGAGCGAAGATGGCGAGAAAGACGTTTTGAAAAAGTGTGATAAGGACAAGAATCCGTGGAATTGTTGCTGGCTTCATCAACACACCTGAAAGATAAACGTGAAAAGCGAACTGGTAAGAATTTTTTTTCTCTGGAAAATAAACATTGTGCTGTTCAAACAGGATTTCAGAAAAGATTATGTGCCTTTTTTTTCTTTCATTAATTTAGACTTTCTTTGATTGAAAAAGACATTGTGGCTTTGAATGAGTTTAGGCTACATGAATTTACACAACAATGTAAATTTGTTTTTATTAATGTAGACTTTTTTCATGGGGAAAAAAGACATTGTGGCTTTGAATGAATTTAGGCTACATGAATTTACACAATGTAAATTGTTTTTTATTAATGTAGACTTTTTTCATGGGAAAAAAGACATTGTGGCTTTGAGTGGATTTACAGGAATTTACACAAGAATGTGTGGCTTTTTATTATTAGGTATGTTATTGATATTTTACCCTGTTTTTTTTTTTTTTTTTTTTTTTTTTTTTTTAATATTCTACAATCTACCCCCTGCGAATCTTCCTCGGATTTCACAATTTTCATTTCACAGCCCTGTATACTAAATGCAGACTGCACAGCTACAGGCCTGGCATCTCACAGGCAGCCCGGCACCCTGTGGACTAAGCGATGCTATACATACCTCGGACAGAGAGAAAAAGGCCATAGAAATAAACCTAAGGTATAATTCATCAGCATTAAATCAACAGGAAAGCAGAGAAAATATTAAGGTGATTGCCAGCTGCACACTCTAAGCTTCACTAACAGACCCAGATTTTAGATAAAGTTGAGACCGAGACCTGTTCCATTACTAATAAAATGACTTTAAAAAGATAGGAAGCATAGTACCATTCTGTGCCAGTATGCTAGTCATATGAGAGAGAGATTAAATGCGTCTTAAGTCTAGACTTGGAAGTCTCTACAGAATCTGTTTTATCTCCATAGGTAGCTCATTCCACAAAACAGGTGCGCGATAAGATAAAGTTTTGTGGTCCGCAGACTTTTTATTCACCCTAGGGACACAAAGTAGACATGCACCATGAGAACGTAAGGCCCGGGCCGGTACATAGGGTTTGATTAGGTCAGCTAAGTAGGGAGGTGCCAGTCCGTGAACAATTTTACACTCAACAAAAATATAAACGCAACACTTTTGGTTTTGCTCCCATTTTGTATGAGATGAACTCAAAGATCTAAAACTTTTTCCACATACACTATCACCATTTCCCTCAAATATTGTTCACAAACCAGTCTAAATCTGATAGTGAGCACTTCTCCTTTGCTGAGATAATCCATCCCACCTCACAGGTGTGCCATATCAAGATGCTGATTAGACACCATGATTAGTGCACAGGTGTGCCTTAGACTGCCCACAATAAAAGGCCACTCTGAAAGGTGCAGTTTTATCACACAGCACAATGCCACAGATGTCGCAAGATTTGAGGGAGCGTGCAATTGGAAAGCTGACAGCAGGAATGTCAACCAGAGCTGTTGCTCGTGTATTGAATGTTCATTTCTCTACCATAAACCGTCTCCAAAAGCGATTCAGAGAATTTGGCAGTACATCCAACCAGCCTCACAACTGCAGACCACGTGTAACCACACCAGCCCAGGACTTCCACATCCAGCATGTTCACCTCCAAGATCGTCTGAGACCAGCCACTCGGACAGCTGCTGAAACAATCGGTTTGCATAACCAAAGAATTTCTGCACAGACTGTCAGAAACCGTCTCAGGAGACGGTAAATTTACATATTTGATAAATGTAATCAAGATGAATATACTACCAAAGTTTTTATATCTATTTCAATCGGTCCCTTTACCCCCATCATCACAGTTCTTCTCTAAAATGAAGCAACTATTTACAAAGTTTATTTGGAATAACAGAAGGTCAAGGTTGAGAATGTCACTTCTTTACCTGCCATATGAGAGAGGAGGATTACAATTACCCAATTTACAATGGTATTTCTGGGCTGCTCAAATCAAAGCTGCAATACACTGGTTCTCGCCTGAACCTTACCTACCTTGGGTACAACTTGAAAGTACTTGCACCAAAGGCCTGCGACTTGACACTTATTTGTACTCTGCCTCTGTCAAAAAATTGAATCGGCTTACTGATAACCCTTTTGTGAGGAACACAATTAACGTCTGGCACAATGTGCAATCACTTCTTGGTGAATCCACTATGTTTTCAGGCTTCTCACCAATATGGGGGAATGATAACTTCACTCCTGGCAGAAAAAACCAAGGTTTTAAAATGTGGGCAACAAAGGGCATTTGCAAAGTTATGGATCTATACAAAGAAGGTAAATTAGTTTCATTTGAAGAAATCAGAAATGAATATGATATTCCTCGGACACACCTGTTTAAATACCTACAGCTACGAAGTTTTGTTTATGCACAGATGCACTCTTATACACAGCCCCCTTTGTCCCTGTTTAGAAAACATAGCAGTGAACAATCGTTCTGGCAAGGGTCAAATATCCTTACTCTATAATATACTGGTGACAAATCATAAAGACTCTGCTGAACACAGGAAAATTCAATGGGCAACTGACTTGAAAATAGACCTCTTAGAGGAGGATTGGAGAGAGGTGTGTTCGAATGCTCAACTCCTAACAGTAAATACCCACCTTAGACTGATTCAATATAATTGGATTATGAGAACTTATATTACTCCAGATAAATTGAATAAGATGAATCCAGATATTAGTGATATCTCTGTTAAATGCAGTTGAAAAGAGCACCTTACTTCACTGCCTATGGGACTGTCCTGAGATACGAAATTTCTGGAATGAAGTTCTAAACTGCATTTCTCAGATGACCCGGAATCCAGTACCCAACTCTCCTGCACTTTGTATTCTTAATTTATATCCAAAGGACTGTATGCTAAACAGCGAAGAGAAGAAACTCACGGACTTATGTTTAGTACAGGCTAGACGTTTGATCTCTCTTTGCTGGAAAGACATTAGGAGACCTTCTGTTGGTCGTTGGCTGAAAGAACTATCGTCATGCCTTGTTCTCGAAAAGTTAACATATACACTAAAAAAGAAATCAGCCAAATTTAAAGAGATCTGGAATCCCTTTCTTGCATTTTTAGAGAACTGTGAAGTTGAAGAAACTCTGGAAAATTAAAGATGACATGTCCCTAACTGTTGATACCTTAACTATGTGACATTAAGCTGTGCATGATGATGTAATGTCATTATCCATTTATTTATTTATTTTCTCTTTCATTTTATTTATTTATTTATTTTTTTAAGTCACCTTTGGGGTGGGGGGAGTGGAATATTTTATAGTTATAAAACTATAAAATATTTCACTCCCAACATAACAGCTAACGCTTATCCTATAACAACCAAACTATAAAGTTTGGTTGTTATATGCCTTGTTCAATGTATTAAAATACTGTTTTTGTTGTTGTTGTTGTAAGCTGTTAAAACTCAATAAACATATGTTTCTAAAAAAAACAAACTGTCTCAGTGAAGCTCGTCGTCCTCATCGGTCTCGACCTGACTCCAGTTTGTCGTTGTAACCGACTTGAGTGGGCAAATGCTCACATTCGCTGGCGTTTGGCATGTTGGAGAGGTGTTCTCTTCACGGATGAATCCCGGTTCACACTGTTAAGGGCAGATGGCAGACGGCGTGTGTGGCGTCGTGTGGGTGAGCGGTTTTCTGATGTCAGTGTTGTGGATCGAGTGGCCCATGGTGGCGGTGGGGTTATGGTATGGGCAGGCGTCTGTTATGGATGAAGAACACAGGTGCATTTTATTGATGGCATTTTGAATGCACAGAGATACCGTGACGAGATCCTGAGGCCCATTGTTGTGCCATCCAAGAACATCACCTCATGTTGCAGCAGGATAATGCACTGCCCCATGTTGCAAGGATCTGTACACAATTCTTGGAAGCTGAAAATGTCCCAGTTCTTGCATGGCCGGACATGTCACCCATTGAGCATGTTTGGGATGCCCTGGACCGGCGTATACAACAGCATGTACCAGTTCCTGCCAATATCCAGCAACTTCGCACAGCCATTGAAGAGGAGTGGACCAACATTCCACAGGCCACAATTGACAACCTGATCAACTCTATGCGAAGGAGATGTGTTGCACTGCATGAGGCAAATGGTGGTCACACCAGATACTGACTGGTATTCCCCCCCCCCCCCCCCCCCCCCCCCCAATAAAACAAAACTGCACCTTTCAGAGTGGCCTTTTATTGTGGACAGTCTAAGGCACACCTGTGCACTAATCATGGTGTCTAATCAGCATCTTGATATGGCACACCTGTGAGGTGGGATGGATTATCTCAGCAAAGGAGAAGTGCTCACTATCACAGATTTAGACTGGTTTGTGAACAATATTTGAGGGAAATGGTGATATTGTGTATCTGGAAAACATTTTAGATCTTTGAGTTCATCTCATACAAAATGGGAGCAAAACCAAAAGTGTTGCGTTTATATTTTTGTTGAGTGTATAAATTAATAGCAGGACCTTAAAATCTGACCTCACAGAGACAGGAAGCCAGTGAAGAGATGCCAAAATGGGTGTAAAGCGGTTGAACTTTCTGCTTCGTGTCAAAAGTCTGGCAGCAGCATTTTGAATCAGTTGGAGAGCCCTAATGCTGGACTGCGGTAAACCAAAAAATAGAACATTGCAGTAGTCCAATCTAGAAGAGTCACATGCATGGATCAGGGTCTCTGCATCAGCCATTGACAGAATTGGATGAATCTTCTCTATATTTCGCAGGTGGAAGAAAGCAGTCCTCTTAATATCTTTAATGTGGAGGTCAAAGGACAACGTGGGATCAAAAATCACCCAGAGGTTCCTGACTTTGTCAGTGTGTTGTATGACACACGAGCCTAGGATAAGCGTTAGCTGATCAAACTGAAATTAGGTATCTCTAGTGGTCCTGCACTGCCTCTAAAATGCCCACATCTGTGGGCTTACGGGGCTTCACCCTCTGGCCCCCACCAAGGGCGCTGCCCCTGTACCCTGCAGCGGGCCTGCGGCGGTTGGCATACCCCGGCTATTTTCAGAGGATTTTTTTTTTTCTCCATTCTCATCCATGAATGATGGATGTTACTGTGCAGATTATTCTGACATGGTAATTTGTTGTAATTATTGTTTAGCCCATTTCAGTGTGAACTGGGCATAACAACTCATGTAAAGTCACAATGTAATGGACAAAATGCTACATTTTTGTGGGAAAAAAATGCACATTTTTGTTGGTTCCATAATTGTGGCAGTTTGTTAAAATTGAAAAATTCTTGCAATGAAGCATTTTAAGATATTGTTTGCCTCAGATTTACAGAGACAACACACTTCACCCCAAAAGTCTTACCTGTTTCAGAGTCTGTTGTGGTGACGTGCTGTTTGTGTCACAGGATGCGGGTTTACTGCTGCTGTGAACATGGACATGTACTGTCTTCACCATGCTGTTTTTACAGATTGCCTGGGCGCGCAGATGTATGTCTCATATTGGAAAACCTCAGACGCTATTTTCAGGAGATGATGGACTCTCTATCTAACTTGCTACAATCGTGACAGAAGTTGAGCTGACTGCAGAGTTGCGATCGGACATTATGCGCACGCGATTGGAACCTGAGGGCATGTGGACCTGGCTGGTTGTCTGTACCTGAGGACTAGTGGAACTTGAAAATGTTCTCTGGCTGTCCATCTGTGTGAGGACTAGT
Source organism: Thalassophryne amazonica (assembly GCF_902500255.1). Lineage (NCBI taxonomy): Eukaryota > Metazoa > Chordata > Actinopteri > Batrachoidiformes > Batrachoididae > Thalassophryne > Thalassophryne amazonica. The sequence continues at coordinate 17,351,829 of NC_047104.1, forward strand.
GGACCTTTAACCAATTGGCTTGGCTCATGATGTGTGTGTGTGTGGGGGGTGGGGGGGTGGGGGGGGTCTTTGATGTTGTGGGCTTATTATTTGGAAATCTTTACAACTAGGTGAGTAGCAAGTTCATTTTTTTTTCATCTTTTGCTTTGCGTTCCTTTCAGTGGAGCTTTCAATGAAAGTAAAATTTTTATTTTACTTTGAGCGAGTCTGTGAGAATTTGGATCTGAATTTGTGTGCGCAGCATGCTGTCTTAACGCACTGTTCAGCTGTTAATTGCAGCTTTATACATGACTTGAAATGTCACAGATGTCATCAGGACCGATACATTGTCGCGTGAAATGTATCACGTCAGGCAATAAAACTGCTGCTGCACTGTTTTAACGGCTGCTGCAGCTGTTTTAATCCACGTCAGCTGATTTATTGCTGTTTTGTACATGGATGTGGAATTTCTCCGTGACATTGTTTTTCACAGGCAACATGATGACACATATTTTTATATATATTTAGATTTTTGTTTGTTGTTGCAGCCGTTTGTTGCGAATGCCGTATACTTTGAAGCTGTTCATGGAAGTGTATAAAATAATCCCGGTGGATCATCAGATGGTCACGAACAGTCTAAAGCCTTGGTTCCACTGAATAATGAGCCACGCATGGGTGTGTCAGCGATTATTTAAAGAATGATCCACGTTTTAAGCCGTCATGTGTCTCTCTGTACCTCACATGTGCCAGGTATCATCCTCTAGTGAGCCACGACCAACCTGTCATTTGAGCACCGTCCAGCCTCGAGTGGCTCGTGTTGCCACATATGATCCATGTAGTAGCATGATAACACAACATTGGTGCACGTTTAGGCATGGGTGTGGTCCAAACCTCCATCCCTCCCACACTTGATCTCTTTATAGTGTAGTTTATCAGTTCACAGCATCCATTCAAGATGTTATTTTTTTTAGACGCTCCAGTATAGTCCAGCGGGTATGTGCCGTGTGTCAGGCTGCTGTTCACCTGTGTTCCAATGCACCAGACCAGCTAGAACCGAACCACGGATTCCTGGACCACCACCTTTGTGCTTCCTCTTGCTAGCTTTATTTCTTTTGACACCGTGATCCCATTTTTAACTTTGTGTTTGTCCGTTTATGTCTGCAAAATCGCCGTTCTGCATTCTTGGACAGCCGCCTCTGCGCTCCTTCTCACTGGCTTTCTTTCCATCCGCGGCTCACTGGCTTTATTTCTTCTGTGACTTTAAACACAGTCATCTTCACACCGTGATCTAACTTTTAACTTTGTGTTTGTCCATTATTGACTGCAAAATCACTCTTTTGTGAGCTGACGTTCTGCCTAAATGCTTGTTTTGAGCACGATTCATTGCATTAGTGTGCACACACAGCGGAGCTCCTGATCCATTAACAAGATATTAAATCTATCATAGACATAATTTTACAGTTGATTATATAGAATGAATGAACATGCAACTGTTTTACCAGGACAGGTGGAAAAAGCGGGTGGAATTGTGTGCGCAAGAGGGCTGAGCCAAAAATAACCTCTCCTAGTCCTCGTAACTGGTAGGCGCTCAGATAATGGACTTTTATAGCCTAGTCCTCACCACACACCTGCCTCTATAATCCCCATTAGTCCTCGTAGTAACTCGTAGACACACTGCCACACACTGTTGTTGCTTAATTTTGAACATCTTGAAATTAGCGCCACGCTCAGAGATGAGCCTCATTAACTGAAGATAATGTCTCAAAGAGCCTCTCAGAGCCACTATTCTCCCACGATAGTGCAATAAATCCTCTCATAGCAAAAAAACATGTTGCGTGGCTCATTATTCATCTTCATTATTTTGTCGGACCAGGGCTGTAATCTTAATTGTTATGATTTTGGTGTGACATCTCCTTCAACAAACGTGCACGTTTCAGTGCTAAAGGCTGCAATTCACATAACAGAAACATTTTCCAATTTAAATCACATTTCTTTGACCTTCAATGTTTGTATCCGAAAGACAACTGTGTGCGTGTATGAGGAGTCGCATGCACACACCACACAACGTAAAAAAACAGGAACAGAAAAATTCATACCCATTCACGATTATTATCATTGTACAAGCCCACATTGATTACAGTGTGATTACTGCTCTGGCAGGTAGATTTCAAAGAAAATTCATTCAGTGGTAGCACACTATAGGAAGCTTTACATGAAGGAAACTTTTTCTTATCCAGTGTATTGAAGTATTATTGGACTGCTTTGAACAAGAAACATCTGCTGGATGCACTGGGGCACTTCATCAGTGATGTATCCTGGGGTCATCGAGTGTTTCAGGTCTCACAACATCAGACACCCTCGCCAAGGCGACCCCAGCCAGGGTTGATCAGGCCCTAGCTAGTGTCCCAGCAGCAACCCACGGATCAGTCCTCTTCAACCATAGCTACCTGGTGGCTTTCTCTGCAGCCTCGCTCGCGGCATGAATGGCCTTCTTCTTGGCCGCTCCTGTGATGCCCAGCCGACTGAAAACTGTGCAGAGCGAGCATCCTGCAAACCCTCTGCTGATAGATCCAGGCTTTAAATCTCCCAGGCAGGCCAGACCTGTCAACCTTGCTGAGCCAAATACCAAGATCTTGGGTGGACTTCTGGGTGGCGGCGGTGTCTTTCAGGGTCGAGTCAAAGAGCTTCCCCAAACTCTTGACTGGTTGTTCGGTGATGGATGGAATGACAATTCCTGAGATGTAAACTAGAATTTGTTAATCACCTTACCTTTTTCAACACCATGGACCTTGACTTAGAGGGCTTGAAACTCATCCTTGCCCAGCTGATGAGTCTCTCGAGTCCTGGAAGGATCCATCTACATCCTGGAACCGATGTTGTAGTGATGGTCAGGTCATCCATATAGGCTCTTATGGGGGGCTGCTGTACTCCCGACTTGGTCAGGGGTCCTCTGCATTCCACTTCCGCAGACTTCACCACCTTATTCATGGCAAGGGCTAAAAGGATGACAGAGGTGGTACAGCCTGTTATGATCCCTAAATAGATAAATAGATATTTGTCCAATGACGTACAGATGTTGAGCAGTTTAATTCAGGTATTTCATCGCCACTGTTTGGTAAAGCACTGAGCATCATTTTGTGAAGATCTGTTGTTTGAAGTGTAGAAAAAAATGTCTCACTTGATGATCTAGTCGATAAATAGTGGTGCTCTGGCTGCAGTAACTGTCTGTCTCACAGACACGGTGTGAAGAGAGATGGTGCACATGTTTGACAGGTGGTTTGATTTTGCAGTTTGGACAGCTTCAGAATCTGCATTAATTAGCTGTTGTGATTTGAAATTCATTTTCTTTAAAAGGTTTGTTTTTTGTGAATGTTCGGGTGCGAGAGACTGAAAATCACTGAGCTGACTCCCACTCTGGCCAGGGTGTTTGGCATCCAGATATTTGGACAGTGGGTGGCACTCAACTGCGTCTGTCTGCTGGTCACAGATTAAAGTTACTGGATGTTAGTTTACATTTACACTCTGTCTCACGGTGTTAAAGTATATAATGCAGCTATTTGCTGCTCACAGATTGTTACTGGATGTTAGTTTACATTTACATTCTGTCTCACGGTGTTAAAGTGTCTGGTTAGCTTTTGAGGCTCAAATTAAAGGGACTGTATGTTAGTTTACATTTCCACTCTGTCTCACGGTGTTAAAGTCTGATGCAGGTGTTTCCTGGTCACTCGATTAAGGCCTAGTTAAAAAATAATGAAGCCCAACTGCTGATTTGCATTGCGTTTGTCATGAACAAGCCATTATTTTATTTAAGCACCATCCAGATTTATCTGTGAGTTGCCTATAGTCTCTTTGACAGGTCCTGAAAATTTCATGGAAAAATTCCACATGGTTCCAGAGATATGCACGAAATTTACCCAAAAAATAGCACTTTTTTTCATGAATTTTCTGTGACATTGATATTTAGCATTATCATTTAAAGTTGAATGTTAAAGAAATAACCTTGTATTTTGTCAGTTTGTTTGTGCTTCATACTAATACAAAGGTAGAAATGTTATTTCCTAGAAAAAAACATCATGTTTCTAAAGCAAGATAAAACTGTCGCAAGTGTAACGCTGAGAATAAGTCCTTGATTTATGTGTGTCAAAACCTTAGCTATATCTCCTACTCTGCTTCAGTAGAATAATTGTATTACTTGTTCAATAATACCAGGAACTAATAGACAGAATTTCTTTGTTTCAGGCTTCTGCAAACTAAAGAAGATACCTCCAACTGTTGTCGCAAGCGTTACGCTCTAGCACATTATAGTACATATGCACTATTAATTTCTAGCAATGACTGAACCGAGACCAATAGAAATATTGAAACTCTGATATATAACCATACCTAAAATGATAGCATTTCACAGAAAAGACCACTTTTAAATTTTGATGGCTATGTCACACTTTGGCTTCATTATTTTTGAACTAGGCCTTAAGTTATTGTTTGTAAATTTTGGATATAGGTGCAAATTACATGTCCATCCAATATTAATGTGTTTTTAACATTTTAAACATCATTTATGACCTATACATAACTTTATTTTACTTCTTGAAGTGAAACGTAACACAAAATAATGAACAATGAAAATCATTTTTAACTCTAACTTGATTCAAGTTAGAGTTATCTATTGTAAGAGTCAAGTTATGACTTACAATAGATTAAAAACATGAAAAATCTTGAATTTATTCCTCTTTGCATACAGTGCATCCAGAAAGTATTCACAGCGCTTCACTTTACACATTTTATGTTGCAGCCTTTTTCCACAATGGAGGAAATTAACCCAAAATTAATACCCCATAATGACATGATTTTTTATTTTTGCTAATTAATTCCTGTCCAGGGTGTACCCTGCCTCACGCCCTATGATTACTGGGATAGGCTCCGACACCCGTGACCCTTAATTGGAGTAAACTGTTGAAGATGAATGAGTGTGGGGAATAAAATAATATAGGAAACTACAGCTTCCCCCTCAACTCCCTTGATCAAAACTGGTCATGGTCTTATGCCCCTTTCACACCGGGCCTGCTTCAAATTGTATATGCTGCGTATCTAATAATGCAGGAATGTCTGTGTCAGTTGCACGCGGCGGGGGCGAAGTTTGAGGAGGTGAGAGTGCAGAGGAGCTCAGTTGTAGCCAGACTGCAAAATGAGCAGGTGTGCGCTCTGATGTCTCTTCTAGTTTAATCCAGCCTTAACTGGGGAGGGGGTCTGAAACACGCTTTGTCCCCTGTTTACAATGGGATACTCAGGTCTAAGCAGTTTCAGTCTTTTGTTCATGGTAATGAGGCATTCACGCCGTCAATAGAGGCATCAGTCCCATTGTTAGGAGGGACAGCTACCCTGTCATTAGGAGGGTGCTAACTAGAGCACAATAGGTGCTAATTGAGAGCAATTGTTTTAGTCACTAGCCAGTAGTGGTCTGCCTCTCAGTGGGGGGGGGGGGGGGGGGGGTCTGGTTAGGTTTAATACTCCAGCTTTTGTAGCTTCTGTTATTCTTCTCTACAAGAGTCAAGACAGAAGTCAGACTACCAGCGCAAGAATTTTAGCTGAGGAAGCTTCTGCGATTTGAAGCAAAACCTCCTCGCGTCAACCAACCCAGTCCAGTCGAAGATTCAAGCTTCTCTACTATCTATAGGGTGTCTCAAAAAAATGTAACCAAAAGTACTCTGAAATATGAATGCCGGGAAATAATAGTACAATAACATGCTTTGGAGGGCGCTATGCATTTTCAGAGGCCCGACGTCCATGCCCAGTCACCCAAAATGACAGATATTTGCCCTCGTCTAACTCGGGCGAATATCGATCATTTTGGGCGACTGGGCATGGACGGAGGGCCTCTGAAAATGCATACCGCACGATAACTGCATGTTATTTGCCTTATCACATGGAATCACATTAACAATTTGTCGTTATGGCATTTTTTATGTTCTTTCATGTCTTTTTATTGTTTGTGTATGTCTTGCTAGTGCACTTTTGAGCTCCTTGCACCATATTTCCAATGTGGTTTTAACACTGCAAATGGCAAATGAACTTGAACAATATTTAATGTCATTTCAAAATGCTCAACACCCAGCAAATGCGTACATAAAAAGTTGGCTCACTTTAACTTTTGTCATGTTGGCTAGTACCACACTTCTCTCCAAATTCGCCAGGGCGTCCTCATCAAGCTGGCTGCTTTGGCTGCTGTTCATTGTCGTACTGTCCATGAGAAAATCATCTGTAATATCCATATTGGGACCAACACACACTTCTCGCCTTTTCATCTTTTCCTCTGCGGACAGTTTTTGGGCTGCGCGCTATGATGTCAGTTTATGCACAGCGGGCGGGTATCCCAATACCCGCCTGCGACTGCGAGCAGGTATAGCCAGGTAGCGTAAATGTAAATCTATGCTACCGGCCCAGTAAGTGATAATAATGGTTTTTTTCTTATTTCAAGAACCCTTAAGTTTGATCTGCAAGACATTAAAGTCCAGGAAAAATGCTGCAGTTGACCCTAATTCAGAGAACAAAAATTGTCAAATTCTGTGCAATGCATCCTAAGGGCCAACTTCCATCTCTTTGCACACAAAATTCAGTCTCAGAGCAAACTAACCCCAGCAAATGGCAAGTAGACTTGAATTTGCTTGGTGGTTTTTTGGAAAACTGGAGATGGATGATTTGTTTCTTAGGAAACTTCAGAGGAGGAGGTTAAATTGATCATGTGGTTTAAAAGATAAAGGTTTAAAACATAAAAAGGAAAGACTGAACTAAAAACTGTGCATTGGGGAGAAAAACTACATGCTACATGGTCATGCAGAAAATGTCTAATATTGATTGGTTTTCTGTGCTGTCAAATTACTTTGGGTTACATTTTTTGAGACACCCTTTGTCTCAAAGGGTGTTTTACACCGTTTGCCCTTCCTTGCGCAACCCTCCCCTTACCAAAAAATAGTACTGATAAGTATATAAAAAGTAAACTGGAAGTATACTTGAAACATACTTGCATATACTACTTTTTGGTAAGGGTCCTCCTTTATCCAGGTTTGGGACCAGCACTCAGAATGTATTGGCTGCACACCCCATGTGGCTGAGTTATTTGTAAAGTCTCTTAAAATGACAATTATTTTGTCTGTTACTACACCTTTAGCGCATAGCTGTCATTTGGTGGTCAAATGGTATAGTTCCTAATGATAGTATTCTTCTTCTTACTTATAAGGTTTTGAATAATCAGGTCCCATCTTATCTTAGGGACCTCATAGTACCATATTACCCCATTAGAGCGCTTCGCTCTCAGACTGCGGGCTTACTTGTAGTTCCTAGGGTTTGTAAGAGTAGAATGGGAGGCAGAGCCTTCAGCTTTCAGGCTCCTCTCCTGTGGAACCAGCTCCCAATTCAGATCAGGGAGACAGATACCCTCTCTACTTTTAAGATTAGGCTTAAAACTTTCCTTTTCGCTAAGGCTTATAGTTAGGGCTGGATCGGGTGACCCTGGACCATCCCTTGGTTATGTTGCTTTAGACGTAGACTGTGTTTCATAATTATTGTATGGCCTTGCCTTGCAATGTGGAGCGCCTTGGGGCAACTGTTTGTTGTGATTTGGCGCTATACAAGAAAAAAGTTGATTGATTGATTGATAGTAAAGTTCATATTTTCCCGGTATGAAATATGGGAGGATATAGCGATCAGCCTCCTGCTCTCATTTTTCAATTGACACATACAAGCTCTCCTGTACCACCACAGGTTCATGTGTTAGCCACTGAACAGATCCACTCTAGGTCAGGTTCACCTCACCAGCTAATTCCAGATTATAACCACAAATGCATAACTTTTTCTGAGGAGGAAAGTGATGAGGAAAAAGTGCTTCCCTTGTTGTTTTCTGCTGTGCATCTTTTTTTAAATCTTTTTCTTTTCTTTTGTTTTTCTTTTTTTTAGCAGGCACGAGCAGAAAGCACCATTTTATGTGCACGCTTGATCATAGAACTAATAGTACTGCAGTCTTTTTTTAATAGTTGTAAAAGTTGGTCAGACAGATGTCCGGTCAAAGTTTATTGCCTCTTTGCCTTTCTGACTGTTTTCTGGGCTGTATGATGATAAAGGGCGGGGCTTTAATGGACGCTCGAGGCTGTGGTTTCTGAGAGCAGCAGAAGCCGCTAAAAGAAGAAAAGGAGAGCGGCAAGTGACACAAAGGAAAAATAACTTAATTGGGAGGTTCAAGTGCCAAACCCACAGTAGAGTTGTGGACAACTTGAAATGAGAGCCGAAATCACTCAGGGACTGTGTGAAAGACCAAAACATCTGTTTAGCTTGACGATTGGCCGACTGTAACTAGGGGATGGTACTATTTTGCAAAATTAAATGTTTTGGTCTACCCTTTAAAATATGTGGACAGTTATTGTGATGAAGAAAATGCAAATCTTTGCCCAAATGATCTAGTCTAACCCCCCTGTACATACCGCCTGAAGTCGAAACTCCCAAACATGCATTTTTCACTCCAAAATGCTGCCTGGCAATGACAAAGAGCCTGTAGACCACACCTGGGCATTCTTCGGCCCACGGGCCGTGTTCGGCCCTTTGGCTGACTTGGACTGGCCCACAAATACCTGGAAATAAAAGACTAAATTCAGGGTTCTCCCCAGACAATGGAACAGTGGTGCTACACCATTATACTGCCATCTAGTGCCACTATAGTGTCATCTCATGATGTTTTAGCGGGAAACTTGGTGGGTATCTAACTGCGTGCAAACCCGATTTTGTGGGAAATTTCACATAAACAACTTCAGCTCTTTATTTTATCATGCTTACATCCAAATGACACAAACATGACAAAATGCAAGCGTTACACGAAGCCAGATGATCAGAGGACGATCTCTGCATTTTTTGCTTCATCTTGGCAGGACCACAGTACGTGCAGTGTGCAGCGATCGCCATGCCGGCACTTAGTGCGCGTACGCAACAGTCTCACAATCAAGACAGACTCTCAAAGTAAAATAAAAATAAACCCTACCAGCTCCACTGAGAAGAAGAAGAACAAAAAACCTGAACAGTCATCCACTTGTGATTTCCAAAGTGTACTCCACCAAAAAAAAACAGTGTCATGCAGACATTGTGTGTGCACGCTCCAGACGGGGCTAAAATATTGTCCAGCAACACACTCTGAAAAAATTGAGTTTTGGGGTGAAGTATGTCGCCTCCTGTCTTTCTGTAAATCCAAACCTTCACTTTTGAATGAAAGCTCACAAGCTTCATTATCGGACGAAGCAGTGTTCGTCTGTCAGCCATCAGGATGTTTCTGCTTTTCCTAAAATGTGCATCACGCACTGATGCACTGAGAAATGCAGAGTAAAATGCAGAGTAATAAGACGTTTTCCAGAAATGCACCTGCTGACTCGAGGAGGAGAGCTGGAGCTTTTGCTTTTTCTATTTTTATTTTTTGACAATATAGAGGGGTGTCAAAATCTATAGCACAAGGACAAGGTGAGATTTTCACACTGTGAAGTGAATGCCCCCAGTCTTGTAATACTGTGACTTGGGAATTCAAACTTTTCAAATTGAAAATTATACAGGGGAAATGTGTTTAAAAAAAAAAAAAAAAAAAAAGTCCAGAATCTCCCACATTTTAAATTGTCTTTCTGTACATTCTTTTTCTTTCAAATACATTTATTACACATTCGAGACATACAGTGTGTCAATGAAACACAAACATTTTAGATTAATTTAACTAATCAACAGTTCAGCACAGAATCAGACCAGAAACAGTACTAAAAGATTTTCATTTGTGTCTTAGGGCTTCAGGACACAAGGTCTGATAGGACCTCGAGTGAAAGCGTTGCGCACAGTGATAGTTCCCAACAGCACCGCTATGCTAACAATTTCTAATTAGAACATCGAACAGATTATCTAAACAATGCTATTTACTGCTTTTTATACAGGAATAAAATTATTGTGCAGACTTGAGTTTAGCCTTTTGGCCCGGCCCTCTACAATATTTTCTGTTTCTCATTTGGCCCTTCACAAAAAATAATCACCCTACCCTGCTGTAGACCAATAAAGAAAGCTATTTTAGTAGCATTTTCACTTATCACACACAAAAATAATATTACAGGAACACTGTAGATATTGTGAGGTTTGAATAATATGAGGATACACAGAGCTTACGTACAATGACTCAAAGTAGCCGATTTAAGTCCTCCACGCCGTCTGGTGTGTGCTCCCTCGGATAAGCCACGCCATCCTACACCTTGTCTTCTGGAAGGAAGGCCAGCCCATCAAGCATCCCACAGAAATGATATAACGCATGTTATGTGATTATATGTTATTTGTGATATTTGATATGTATAATATCATGCGATAAGTTTATTGTGAAATATAAATGGCTTTGTATAATAAACATAATAACAATTTTGTGATGTGAGCTTTAGTCTTTTTTAAGCTTGTCCCACTTCCTTCTATTTCCTTTTGTGGTTCTCACAATGACACAACGTCTCTGGAACTTCCTCTGCTTCCTCTGGAGGGAAGAGAGGGAGGAGGTGGAAGGGAAGAGAAGAGAGGGAGAGGGAGGGTGGCGGGAGCTGTGTGAGGGGGAGGGAGGTGCAGGCAGCGTACAGAGCTTGAACCCCCCCAAAAAAGCTGAAGATCTGCAGTTTGTTTGAAAATACACCTTTCAGTAAAAATGTGAACAAAGTTTTGCAATCACTGTTAAAATCATGAATTGATACATCACAAAAGTGTGATACTGTCAGACTTTATCTGTGGCAGCAGTCAGAACCAGACATGGAACAAAATATTCCTTGGACAGAATTTGAGCTGCAGTTCTGGTGGGATGAGGTTGATATCTGAGAATGACTAAATTGCCATGTTTGTGACTGTAAGCTTTTGTTTTTGTTGTGAGTTTAGATTTTCATTTTTTAATAGTGTTTTTAATTTTCAATTTTAATAATTTCTTCAATTTTAATAGCTGGTCGTGGAACAACTGACCAGCTCTGTACTCTCACAAGGATCCTGGAGGGTGCCTGGGAGTATGCCCACCCAATCTACATGTGTTTTGTGGACTTGGAGAAGGCGTATGATCAGTACCCCGGGAGGTGCTGCGGGAGTATGGAGTGAGGGGGGTCCCTTCTCAGGGCCATCCAACCTTTGTACTCGCAAAGCGAGAGCTGTGTTCGGGTGCTCGGCAGTAAGTCGGACTCGTTTCTGGTGGAGGTTGGCTTCCGCCAGCGCTGCGCCTTGTCACCAATCCTGTTTGTAATATTCATGGACAGGATATCGCAACGTAGTCGGGGGGAGGAGGGTTTCCGGTTTGGTGAGCTCAGGGTCTCATCACTGCTTTTTGCAGATGATATGGTCCTGTTGGCTTCATCGGCCGGTGACCTCCAAGACTCACTGGAGCGGTTCGCAGCTGAGTGTGAAGCGGCTGGGATGAGGATCAGCACCTCTAAATCTGAGGCCATGGTTCTCAGCAGGAAATCGATGGATTGCCTGCTCCGGGTAGGGAATACAGCCTTGCCCCAAGTGAAGGAGTTCAAGTACCTTGGGATCTTGTTCACGAGTGAGGGGACAACGGAGTGTGAGATTGGCCGGAGAGTCGGCACACCAGGGGCGGTATTGCATTCGCTCTACTGCACTGTTGTGATGAAAGGGAACTGACCCAAAAGGCAAAGCTCTCGATCAGCACAGAATCAGACCAAAAACAGTACTAAAAGATTTTCATTTGTGTCTTAGGGCTTCAGTTAGTCAGTCTTCGTTCCTACTCTCACCTATGGTCATGAGTGTTGGGTCATGACCAAAAGAACTAGATCACGGGTAGAAGCGGCCGAAATGGGCTTCCTCAGGAGGGTGACTGGTGTCTCCCTTAGAGATAGGGTGAGAAGTTCGGTCATCCGTGGGGAGCTCGGAGTAGAGTCGCCGTTTCTTCGCGTTGAAAGGAGCCAGCTGAGGTGGTTCGGGCATCTGGTAAGGATGCCTCCTGGGCGCCTCCCTAGGGAGGTGTTCCAGGCACGTCCATCTGGGAAGAGACCCCGGGGAAGACCCAGGACTAGGTGGAGAGATTATATCTCCACACTGACCTGGGAACACCTCGGGATCCCCCAGTCAAAGGTGGTCAATGTGGCCCGGGAAAGGGAAGTCTGGGGTCCTCTGCTGGAGCTGTTTCTCCCACGACCTGAACCCGGAAAAGCGGTTGAAGATGAGTAAAGAGTGAATAGTGTTTGTGTGACTCCAGTGGTTTAAACATTTTTCACACAGTTTTATTCAAAGGTTGATCTGGAACAGTACCTTCAGGTTTGTGCTGGAATCGTACAAAGGTTCTGCCAGTATGGAGACAGACGGCAGAGAAATCTGTGGATGGAAGACCAGCAAGGAACTGTGAGAAAATAATAAAGCAGAGGCACCAACATTATCATTTGTAATCCTTACAATTTCAGCACTCACTGTACAACTTGAAGATATCTCACACAGTTATGATGTGATGTGTAATTATTCACATTCACAGCTGACTGCATGACGCAAGTCATTTTTTAGCCACCTCGGCTCCAATTTACAAAAATAAAAGTCGTGGCAGCAGTAACAGAGTCCGACTCCAATCCCAGCAAGACTGGTAAAAGCTCCCAAAACCCCAGGTGCCAACAGTATGTCCCTGCGGCAGTATGTCAGTCCCTGAGACTCATCCCCAGTTTGTGAGTTGTGTTTTGTAGAAAAATATTAAACCCGCAGAAACACAAAAACTAAAATGAATTTACGTGTTTACTATTGATGTAGCCCAGCCACAGTCCAGCAAAGCCTGATCATTGGAGGTTTTAAAAAAACGACCTACTTTTACTAAAGAATACCCAAAGACTAGAATCACTCAGTTTCAGAGTCACTAGCCTCCAAGCAATACATTTCGTATAAGCATAAGTTAATGTTAATTTATTGTCTGAATCCCTGCAGTCATCACTGATGGTTATCAGGGTGCACATGTAGTCAGACACCCTGGTTAAGCATGTCTACACACGAGAGGCTGGGTCAAATGTGGCCCCCTGGGTGCCAGTTAGTAACTTCTCATTAATAAAACCAACATTATTCAGAGGTATTGAAGGTGACCAATGAAAGGAGCAGAGTCCAACCCCGCCTCTTCAGTCACAAAACTCAGAGCGTGAGCGAGTGAGGAGAATAGCCCCGTCCTCACAGAACAACAATTCAAGGACGCTCTTTCAAGAATGGGATTCTGCTTATGGATATTTTGCTCATACACGTGCATGTACAATTAGTGTGTGCACAAATTTTGCAACCATTTAATTTCCATGAACATGGCACCACTGAAGGTTGGCTTCTGCTGGCACTAGCAGCATTAGTTCCAGAGGGCCAACACACAGCAGAACGCAGAAGACCCCCCTGTGGAGAAGTGTCCTGCTGTACATTTCAGAGCAGTCCTAAAATTTGGCAAACTGAAGAACCTCAAAATACTTGGGCTGCTTTTCAGAGGTGGAGCACAGAGTTAAAAGGTTCTGGAACATAATGATGGAGGGTGGAGTGACTCTCACATTTAACTTCAAGCTGACGTAACAGCAGCCGAGTTCAGGACCTTCAGCTCTGCTGAGACTTCAGGTTGACTGTGACAACAAACTTATTAGGGGCCCACTAAACCTCAGGTTTTCTTTTTGCCTGCTCTGTTGACGGCTTGGATTAATTACACGGCGGTCCACCGAGTCCTGTGTTCATGTTTCCATGTTCTTTCCTGTCTGTGTTCTCGTACCACCTCACTCTGTTTAATGTAGTTCTGCTTCCCATTAAGTGAGCAGTTTGTCGTAGACATGGAAACAGCAGCGGCTCAGCTTCATTTTGGGAATTCCCCCTGAAGTAAGCACAGCAAGTCTGTAAATGATTTTCTACATTTTTTTTTTTTTTTTGGTCTTCAACCCTGACCATGTATCATGTTCAAAGATGGCTGATTTTGATCAGTTATGAGTGTAACCTATATGCATGTATGTGGTTTAATATTGGTTACTCTTGACTCACGCCTAGGAGCGTGGTGGGCGTTTATAATGGGGTATTTGTTACTTACACTGTGAATGTGTCTCTTTTTGTACAAATCAGAAACTTGACTGGATTTTCTTCAGAGGTTTACATAATGTTAACACAGCTTGGTCCTCCTTGGTTGGACTAAAAACTCACTTCTATCCTTGTTTTTGTTTGAAAGAAATAAATCCTATTTCATTAAAGAAACTCATTAAATTTCAAGTTTTAAATCTCTTCTCTGAAAATCAAAAAACGCAACAACAAAAATCTAATTCATTTAAGCAATGAATGTTTATATGGCGAGCGACCCGATAGTCTTTAGTTAGTATGAATTGTTTGGTGATGTGTCATATAGTGGTGGATACAAAATGTCTTCACACCATAGTCAGGTTCATTATATTTAGATTTTAACCTTTGTTGGATTTTGTGGGTATTTGCTAAACCAAATTTTCGGGGGGGCAAGGGATGGGTTTCGAGAATTGTTAAGAAATTATTTGATCCACCGACATCAATAGCTTTTTTGCTTAACGATTCCCTTATTGGTCCTTCAGAGCAGCTGTTGTTTTTGAGGCTGTTTTATCTGGAAAATGATAATTTCTCCACGTTGATTGCAGACCCTGCAGTGGGTCTGTAATCAAATGCTTCTGCAGCGGCTGTTGTTGAAGCTTGAACCAACGAAGCAGTGCTCCGACCCACTGCTTCATTGGTTCATTGCTTCACTGCTTTTCAGAAGCTGCAAGTCTGCTTCTTAATCCCTGTCAAAGCCATTTAACAATGCCAGTCATGAGTCAGTTTTGTGCAGATTAAAGTTACTAACTGGGACTCTGGTCTTGTTGCAGGCAAGCAATAAGAATCATCCGTTCACAAGTTAGAGTCCGGCCAGAATGAATAACTTCAAAGCGAATCACCATTTTAAATCAAATGACACATCTTTGCAAATGTTGTAACACAGACAACAAACTACAACAGACTAAAATGGTTCTGTCCTCCCAAAATGAGACGTCCTGCATTCTTTATGAATTACATTGATGTTGACTTGCAGCACAGCCGGCTGTAAGAGCGATGGGGAACCACACCCTACTTTTTCTGGGTCAGGCTCAAAACTTCTCAATCATCACTGCCCTTCTCCCTTTTTCTCTGCCTTCTTCCCAAATTCTGTCTGTATGCGACTTCATGTTGATCATGTGGTTCCTCGTTTGCCATTTTCTCTCGCTCCTTGATGAATGTTCAGTTCCTCTTCTCTAGACTTTTCCCACAGTTCCACTGGTAATTCTTTGGGTCAAGATACCTGTTCATTCTTTATCCTGCTACATTTTTGTTCTCTTTATAATCAGTCCTTTGTTTGGTGTTCCATCTTCAAATCCCTTGGGTTTTCTGCACCTTTCCACGCTGACTCAAAACCCCACCTTCCCTGACTAAAACCCTTCCCTGCCTTGAATTTCATCTTTGCTGCTCTAAAGTCTTTCTCCCCTTCTTATCTTGTTCCTTGGCTGTTGCTGTTGCCATCTTGGTCTCCTTACTTTCATCCCTGTGTATTTCTTTGTCTTCCCGTCGGATGTCTCTCGTTTCTTCTTTGCGTCTCTCGTGTCCTTGAACAACTGATAATTCCACATCACAGCTTTTGATCCTCAGGTGGTCTCTTTCCTCCTACTCCAGGGATTGATGTTAACCCTTGTTCAGAAAGCAGCTTTCTGTTGTCAGAACTAGACAAGCACAGAGTTAATCTTTGTCTATATACAGACTGAACCACTGCGGAATGGAATATGAAGTTGTGTTCCATCTTGCTGGAATACAACTTCATATTCAGGTTTTAGAAATCTTTGGGACAATCCTTCACAGACAGATGTGAAGAACACACAGCACAGTCATGTTCTGATCAATCTGCTGATGCGGTGAGCACTTGGAGCATCTCTTACAAGATGGAACTGGGTGTGAATATTTCAGCATAATGAAACAATTGCAACAGAGGATCCAGATGACAAAAGGACAACTAGCAATCAAATCCAGTCTAGTCTGGGAGCATGCGCTTTGGCTGTGCACAACAGAACCGGCTTGGGTCCTGGATGGCAACCACCCAGACAGACAACCGATAGCGTTAGTGATGTAAAGTCTCACTGAAGTAAAGCTTCATTCACTGAGGCCTCACTACAGACTGCTGACCTCTACTGTTGGCACACTTTGGTTTTAGAAGTGTACATGTGACAGCAATGAGGCAGATATTTACCGGTAATTTACCTGAAAAAAGTGTAGAAATAATATTTAGGTAAATGTCGTGCTTAAGAGAAAGGAAAGTGGGAGAGTATTGCTTTCTTGAAAACTGAAAAATAAGTGTTCTAATTGTTACTGGATTTCCATTACAAACAGTGGGGTAAAAAAGTATTTAGTCAGCCCCTGATTGTGCAAGTTCTCCTAATTAGAAAGATGAGAGAGGTATGTAATTTTCATCATATGGACACTTCAACTGTGAGAGACAAAATGAGAAAAAATTCAGGAAATCACATTGTAGGATTTTTAAAGAATTTATTTGTAAATTATGGTGGAAAATAAGTATTTGGTCAGTAACAAAAATTCATCTCAATACTTTGTAACATAATCTTTGTTGGCCATGACAGAGGTCAGACATTTCCTATAAGTCTTCACCAGGTTTGCACACACTGTAGCTGGTATTTTGGCCCATTCCTTCATGCAGATCTCCTCTAGAGCAGTGATGTTTTGGGGCTGTCGCTGGGCAACAGGGACTTGCAACTCCCTCCACAAATTTTCTATGGGATGGAGGTCTGGAGACTGGCTTGGCCACTCCAGGACCATTGAAATGCTTTTTACGGAGCCACTCCTTCGTTGCCTAAGCGGTGTGTTTGGGATCATTGTCATGCTGGAAGACCCAGCTACATTGCATCTTCAATGCTCTCACTGATGGAAGGAGGTTTTGGCTTAAAATCTCATGATACATGGCCATGTTTATTCTTCCCTTAACACGGATCAGTCGTCCTGTCCCCTTTGCGGAAAAACAGCCCCAAAGCATGATGTTTCCACCCCCATGCTTCACAGTAGGTATGGTGTTCTTGGAATGCAATTCAGCATTCTTCTTCCTCCAAACAGGACGAGTTGAGTTTTTATCAAAATGTTCTATTTTGGTTTCATCTGACCACATGATATTCTCCCAATCCTCTTCTGGATCATCCTATATGCTCTTTGGCAAACTTCAGACAGGGCCTGGACATGTGCTGGTTTAAGCAGGGGGACACGCCTGGCACTGCAGGATTTGAGTCCCTCTCTGCATAGTGTGTAGCCTTTGTTACTTTGGTCCCAGCTCTTTGCAGGTCATTCATTAGGTCTCTATGTGTAGTTCTGGGATTTTTGTTCACCATTCTCATGATCATTTTGACCCCACGGGATGACATCTTGTGTGGAGCCCCAGATCAAGGGAGATTATCAATGGACTCGTATGTCTTCCACTTTCTTACAATTGCTCCCACAGTTGATTTATTCACACCAACCTGCTTGACTATGGTAGATTCACTCTTCCCAGCCTGGTGCAGGTCTACAATTTTCTTCCTGGTGTCCTTCTACAGCTCTTTGGTCTTGGCCAATTTTTGAGTTTGGAGTCTGACTGTTTGTGGCTGTGGATAGGTGTCTTTTATACAGATAACGAGTTCCAACAGGTGCCATTAATACAGATAACAGGTGGAGGACAGAAGAGCTTCTTAAAGAAGTTACAGGTCTGTGAGAGCCAGAAATCTTGCTTGTTTGTTGGTGACCAAATACTTATTTTCCACCATAATTTACAAATAAATTCTTTAAAAATCCTACAGTGTGATTTCCTGGATTTTTTTTCCCTCGTTTTGTCTTTCATAATTGGTGTACCTATGATGAAAATTACTGACCTCTCTCATCTTTCTGAGTAGGAGAACTTGCACAATCAGGGGCTGACTAAATACTTTTTGGCCCCACTGAATATGCAAAAATGTAAGCGATATTTTCGGTTTTCTTATGATGGCTGTAATTCTAAAAGTCATGCCAATTGATCGGTGAGTCCTGCTAAATATTAGCATTTCATGTTTAAAACAGTATTGCTGTAAAGCCATGTCTTAAGCCCTGTTTACACATAGATGGTAAGAGCTCCCGGAAGCGTCCCGGAAGGGTTTTTGGCCATCTTAAGGATCAAACGCCGTTGTCAACGCCGGCACTAGGGGGTGTGGCTTAGTTCCGGCTTTACCGGGAATCGTCGAAAAAATTATTATTCAACATGTCGAATAATTCCGGGAGCGCTCCCGGAGAATTCGCGTGACGACAGAGACAATGCGAACAACGGCGTTTGATACTTTTTAATCGCCATTTCATCCTGCCCCTTCCTGTAGTGCCACAGTTTACACCGCCGTAATTGGCGGCCGGCGTTGTATCTAACCAACGGCGTGTAAAACGCAGATAGAGCCCACATCAGCGACCTCAAGGGCGTTTTAACCGGCGACAGAGGCAGACAAAACGGCGGCGCTAGCTGACAGTACGCCGTTCTAAACACCACCTCCTGGTTAACCGCGTTCCAAACGGCCGATAGGCGGCGGTCAGTATAAAAACGCTAGCGCGCTGCATGCAGGCCTCTCACTCGCGGCCAGCCCCAGATATTTTTGCAGAGAAGCTCCAGTATGCCTCCTAAAAGAAAATTGGCAGTGGCAAGGACTTACCAAGAGGTTTGGTTCAGAAGCAGAGGGTAGCCCTGTGGTGGACACGAGCAACACGTTGAGGAGGGGAAAAAGGAAGGAGAAGAAAAGGCTGAGAGATGAGCTCCCTCCCCCTGCAGTAACAGCTGCTTCAGCCTATTATACTCTGGGGGCGGTGCCTATATGCAGAAGTTCCTGGAGTAATGCAGGATTTGCCTGGATAAATCCAGCGGTACACAGGGCATTATCGGCGGCAGCATAACACCGGCGTTCTCACACACGTCTTAACATGCAATTGTAAAGGATAGAACTGGGTATTAACCCCCGTTGCCTGACGTGTGCCGGATGTTACGGCGTCAAAACGCCGCTCTATTCGGCGGATTTAGCGACGTTTTATTCGCGTATTTGCGGCTAGTACGGTGCTCAAAACGCTGGCGAAATGCTCCGCCCCTTTCCGCCATGAAAACAGCCGGAACTACCATGAACTTCGGTCGGCGTACTACCCGCTGACAAAACCGTCTGTGTAACCTGCTTTGCTTTAATTTTTTATATAGCGCCAAATCACAACAAACAGTTGCCCCAAGGCGCTTTATATTGTAAGGCAAGGCCATACAATAATTATGTAAAACCCCGACGGTCAAAACGACCCCCTGTGAGCAAGCACTTGGCTACAGTGGGAAGGAAAAACTCCCTTTTAATAGGAAGAAACCTCCAGCAGAACCAGGCTCAGGGAGGGGCAGTCTTCTGCTGGGACTGGTTGGGGCTGAGGGAGAGAACCAGGAAAAAGACATGCTGTGGAGGGGAGCAGAGATCGATCACTAATGATTAAATGCAGAGTGGTGCATACAGAGCAAAAAGAGAAAGAAACAGTGCATCATGGGAACCCCCCAGCAGTCTACGTCTATAGCAGCATAACTAAGGGATGGTTCAGGGTCACCTTATCCAGCCCTAACTATAAGCTTTAGCAAAAAGGAAAGTTTTAATCCTAATCTTAAAAGTAGAGAGGGTGTCTGTCTCCCTGATCTGAATTGGGAGCTGGTTCCACAGGAGAAGAGCCTGAAAGCTGAAGGCTCTGCCTCCCATTCTACTCTTACAAACCCTAGGAACTACAAGTAAGCCTGCAGTCTGAGAGCGAAGCGCTCTATTGGGGTGATATGGTACTACGAGGTCCCTAAGATAAGATGGGACCTGATTATTCAAAACCTTATAAGTAAGAAGAATTTTAAATTCTATTCTAGAATTAACCTGGGCTTTAGTGTTTGACAAGATCTCTTACCATGTGCCACACCATGTGTTTTAGAATGTCATCTGACTCTTTTGCTACCTCATGAGACAAGAGCAGAAACAGTGTTTCCTTTGCAGTTTTGCAAAATACAGCTTTTTGAATGAGCTGACAAACTACCCATGTAAACATTTTTGCGATATTTGAGGGGTTTTTCCAAAGTATGTGATTTCTTTGTTATTTTTATGCTACACGTGAAATTGGATTTGTCTTTTACATCCTCCGGTCAGTAGTTCAGTGGAAAGAAGCCTGTAAAATTCTAAATACTGCATCTGTACGTTGGACCACAGAGGACTGGAGCTGTTGTGACACTCAGTCTCATAATTCCAACACAGTCTAGTAAAATAAACTATCATTATTCAGCTACGGAGACATCCGAAAACAAAGTACTCATGAGTACGCAGGTGTTTCTGACAAATGACATCACAACTAGAAGTGTCCCAGCGTGCGCTTCAATAGAATGTAGCTGATAAGGTTACTGAACTGAACTGAGGCACAGATTAATTCCAAAGTTGACATAAGTGTGATGTTGTGTTATGACTTGTTTTTAAGTGATAACTGTTCATTTTGATGAAGTCACGGTAAAGCTGCGGCTCCAAGAAGGTTGATGTGCACCTGCACGACCATGAGCCATAAACGCAGCCTGTCAATAAAACCATCTCTGCTCCAGGTTCAGTTTTCGCATGATTAATTATGAGTGTTGTTACCTCCGCCAAGGAGGTTATGTTTTTGGTCGCGTCCGTTTGTTGGTTGGTTGGTTAGCAGGATTACTCAAAAAATCATCAATGGATTTCAGTGAAATTTTTACCAGGGGTGTATCTTGGCCTAACTTGGTAATGACCACTGGACACAGATTTGTAAAAACATTTTCAATGACAAAAAATACCAACTTACAACTCATCCAATACAAACTTCTTCATAGAACACACATTACACAATATAAGATGTATAAAATGGTTGTCTCAGACTCTGATGTTTGCTCACAGTGTGAGCTAAACACCACTGATGCCTTTGGCTCTGCTCACCTGTCCAGTGTTTTTGGTCAAAAGTCTGAAAAATTGTCCTCCATCTCGGGATATAGAATTCCCTTATATCCTAATTTATGTTTACTTGGAGACACTATAATTATTGAACTGCCAACTAAACAATCTAAAACTATACTTGTAGCACTGACTATTGCCAAAAAAACAAACAAACAAAAAAAACAATTTTGCTGAATTGGAAAAAAGAAAAAAATCAATCAATATTAACCACTGGTCAAACCTCCTTATGTATCAATGGAAAATGGTCCTTATTTATCAATTCATTAAATTTTAATTTTAAGGTCTAATAAAAAAAAAAATATTTTCTTTTTGCCTGTTAGGGAATGCCACTCTTGCACCTGTACTGTATTAATATTAGATTATGATTTGTGACTATTATTGTTGACCTACTGACTTTTCTCTCTTGTGCAGGCTGCAGTTCTTGGGGTTGGGCCTCACATGTCACACCCTTTTAATGCACTTCACCAGGTTAGTACCTGCACGCACATCATATTGGGTTGTAAGTACCACATTATAGGGTTCATAGAGTTCTGCGGTTGGGTGTTGGGGGTGGGTTTGCAGGGCAGTCTGTGGCGCAGCTGTGCGCTGCAGCCTTCCACTGTGATCTCCATCCGCCACTCCTGCCCTGCAATTTTAATGCACACACTTTCTGTCTACACATTTAGTAAACACCTTCACTAATTTAGAGTCGGGGTCACTAGACGGTGGTGGGTTTGCAGGGCAGACTGTGGTGCAGCGGTGTGCCGCAGTCTGCTACCTGCTGTCTCCTGCCCTGCTTTTAATACAACCCTTTATCTTTGCTCACATAGGGGGTCGCACATAGCAAGGGAAATTAATTATAATAACTATTGTGGAGTGTGGGATGTGGGGTTGGCCCCGAATGGCTGTGGATGTTTGGGGCTCTGGGGTAGGGGTCTGCCTTGCTGGTTCTGCCGTGGTCCGTGGGGCCTGGCGTCCTGCGGCCCATTGGGGGGGGTGGGGGGTGGCAGTGGGGCGCGGGGGATGCGCTGGGGGGGTGACAGCTGCTGGGGGATTGGGGGACGTGGTCTTCATGGGATGGTGCCCCGCTCTTGCTTGGCAGGCTCCTGGTCTTGGGCTTTGGTGTTTGGGGTGGGGCCTGGGGTGGGGGGAGTTTGGAGGGGTCCTGCTGGCTGTGCTGGGGGGGGCTTGGGTGTTGTGGGGGTCTCGTGCTTCCTGGCCCCGGAGGTTGGGCCTCGCCTCTTGTCTGGGGGCCTCTTGTCGCTCCCCGCCTTCGGGGTTGTGGCCCTGGTGGTGTGGCTCTGGGGTCCCCCCTATTGGTGGACTCTGCCGGTGCCCTGTGTGCTTCCATTGGGTATGGGCTGCTCCATGTGCCTCCATGGGGGGGGGGGGGTGTCGGGGTGCGTTCCGGTGCTGCTGGGCCGCTCTCCTGTTGGTTCATTGTCTGCCTCGGTGGCTCTGGGGGCTGCCTTCCTGGCCCCTGTGCCCTTCCGCTGCCCTTTTCTCCTGGTTTTTCCTGGGGCCCCGCGTCCTGGGCCCGTTGCCGTCGTCGCTCGCAGCCGGCCGTATGGCTTCAACTCGCCGCAGTGGTCCGTCATATGGTAAGGTTCTGTACTTTAGTCTTGGCAGACATGTTTGCTTCCAGTGGTATCAAACATTGTTGAAGTGATCAGTGATCTGATATTAGAGACTTCTTCTTTTTTTTTTTTTTTTTTTTTTTTTTTGTAGGTTTCATTCTGTTTCTGTGTTTCTGTTTCCAGGTTAAACAGCAGATGAAGATGATGAAGCACTCATGAATCATTTTGCACGTGATCTTACTTTGGTTTATCCTCGGAACACTTCATCATGAACCACACCCCTAGTCCCCACCTATCTGAGGGCAGCAAGTCTGCTGTAGGGGGATTGATGTGCAGCCTGGGTTTGGGGCTTGACAGGGGAATTCGCTCTCCTGACAGCCTCACACACACTCCAAGCCCCACTGGGGGAACCCCCAGCTCCAGCCCACCGCTGCTTCTGTCCCCTGGGTTGGGAGGACTAGGACTCGGATCTCTGGGAGCCATGGGTGAGGGAGCTGGTGTTGACTGGGAGAGCAGGGAGGAGCTGAGACTCAGGGAGCTGGAAGAGGCTCGGGCCAGAGCGGCTCAGATGGAGAAGACCATGAGATGGTGGTCGGACTGCACAGCCAACTGGAGAGAGAAGTGGAGCAAGGTGAGCCAGTACGGTATAGAATCCAAAAGTCCTGCTGAAGGGAGGGGAAAAATATACTGAGGTTGAAATGGTTCATTAATTGATGGAAAACAACCATGTCCTCATCTAATTTTCTATTTGTTGAAAGATGGAATGTAGTTGAATGGAACATTCCATCTTTCAGCAAATGCAAATATTCTTGGCATTGCACAAATTAAAAAACATTCATTATTTGTGTTATATGTAGGGTTGGTTATCGAGAACCGGTTCTTTTCGAGTATCGTTAAGAAATGATTCGATCCACTGATATCAGTAGCCTTTTGGGTTAACGATTCCCTTGTTGGTCCTTCAGAGCAGCCGTTGTTTTTGGGGGTGTTTGTCGGGAAAGTGATCATTCCTCTATGTTGATTACAGACCCTGCAGTGGCTCTGTAATCAACCGTTTCTGCAGCGCGACACCACTTTGAAGCGTGAACCAATGAAGCAATGCTTCGATCCACTAGCGTAGGTTCTTTGATTTGCTGCTCTTCAGAAACGGCAAGTCCGCTTTTTAACCCCTCTCAAAGCCATTAAAATATCGTGAGTCACTTTTGTGTGGATTAAAAACACTAATTGGGACTCGTGTCTTGTTGCAGTCAAGAAACGAGAATTGTCCTCGTTCCGTTGGGCACATCTCCAAACGCTGCCCCGTTCTCTGCTGAGACAGTCCTGTCGGAATTAATAACTTCAAAACGAATTGCCGCCTTAAATAAATTACACCTCTTACAAAACGAATACAGACAAGAAACTACAATATACTAAACGTTTTTTTCCTCCCAAAATGAGACGTCCTGCATTCTTTATAAATTATGTCCTGACGTGCAGCGCAGCCAGCTGCAACAGCTCAGCTCAGATGTATGGAGTAACATTCATGCTAATAATGTCTGAAAGGAAATGCAATTGACAATAACTACAGATTTTGTTAATTTCTATTTATGTCCAGAGATCAAAGATCCTCCATGTAGAGTTTATTATGTCCAAAGTTTAAGGATCCAGTGACCAATTTCATATTTATTTACTTTAAGACTCAATAAGATGATGTTCAATTTCAATTTAATCGGCTTATAAAGCGTCAAATCACAACAAAAGCTGTCTTAAGGTGCCTCACATAGAACAGTTCAACATAAAAAAATAAAAAAATTCAAATACATAATTAAAAACATAAGTAAAAGAATAAAACAGATAAAAAAAACTGTTCATAAGAAAGAGAACTCAAAACCCCAACAAAAGGGAATTCTGTTGCTATTCAGCAGTATTTAAAACCCACTCCCGATATTTTTTAATTTCCTCTTCTCTGCTACCCAGTATAACTAATTGTACATATGATAGTATTGTTTTGTCAGACCATGCCCCAACCTCACTAGTTTATAACGTTGGTCAATGGAACAAACACTCGGCTAACTGGCGTTTACAACCTAAATGGCTACAACATTCTGACTTCATAAAATTTGTAGGCGAACACATAGAGCTGTACTTTCTTTAAATACCAATCAAACAACTGCAGCCATTAGATGGGAAGCTTTAAAGTGTATATTAGAGGACAAATGATAAGCTTTACCAGCTCTAAGTTTAACATATTTAAACAGACAATGATGAATTAGACTCAAAAATCAGAGAATTAGAGAGAGAGGTTATTATTGACAATTCAAAACAAAAACAGAATTATTGACCCTCAGAGGCAAATATGAGGAGCTTTCTGTGACTAAGGCTGAAGATGGTCTAATAAGAATGAAAAAAAACCTTTTATGATCAGGCTGAAAAGCCAGATAAATTGCTAGCTTGGCAGATAAAGAAACTTGAATCAGACAGAGTTATCAATATAGTTAAGAATGACAGGTGCCTCCCCACCTCATTATGTTGTGCGGTGATCACTCTTATTCTAAAACCAGGCAAAGCATCAACCGAACGCAGTTCTTACAGACCTATATCACTTTTAAATTCTGATGCAAAGATTATAGCTAAGGTTCTAGCTTTGAGACTTGAGAGGGTTCTACCAGCCATTATACATGAAGACCAGAATGGTTTTGTACATAATCGCCAGGGGTTCCACAATGTGAGAAGAGTTCTTAATATAATCCACGAGTGTGAAGGGTCTCCAGATACTGCAATCCTATCACACGACGCAGAGAAGGTGTTCGACGGGGTCAATGGCCATATCTACTCAAGGTGCTTAAGCGTTTTGGATTTGGTGAGCACTTTTGTAAATGGGTCAAAATTTTACTTGTTGATTCTTCTGCAATGGTATCTACTAATAACCTCGTATCTCAGCCTTTTGAGTTATTTCGAGACACAAGACAAGGGTCACCGATCTCTCCTCTTGTTTTTGTAATAGCCATGGAACCATTATCAATGGTGATTAGATCTCACCCCTTAATTCATGGTATTGAGACAGGAGATATGGTACACAGGTTCAATGAAGAATTACACAGGGGTCAAAATTTTAAAATGCTACAGTCATATTGAAAGCTATACCACATTATGTGCCTGATCACAAAGATTCCCAAAGGTATAGTTTGGACTATCTATGACTGAATGTTTGGAGTTATGGGGTAAAAACAGCAAGAATGGTGACAAGGTCAATTTCAGTTTGTACAGGGGCCAAATGTTAAAGATGCTCCAATCTTTAATATTCATGACCCAAGTCTTTTTGCCAGCTTCCTTTGAGACTATTAGTATTGTTACTAATGGCAAGATGAGCAACTTTATAGAATTGAGAGGCCCTACGCTTTATCAATGGGAGCTTCATAAAATTTAGAATTTGATTTTCACCGAGACTGCATGGTACTGAACCAATTGCAGCTTCTTATTTCTAAATATTTCCAGAAGTTATCTCTAACCCATCACATAATATTGCTGCTGGAACTCATCATATGATAGTATACACCATCTTCAAATAGATCACCAAGAGGGTTTATGCCTTTAGATGACCACTGCTCCCAAGACACAGATTTTCCCCAATACAGATTTTCACTATATACCACAGTGAAGAGTATCTCTGAGTTGTATTTCTACATTTAATAATTTTGTAAGCTTTTGTCCAGACATCATTTGAGTGCAAAATGATTGGATTTATAATATTTTATAATATTGCAATTTCTTTGGGTTAGTCTCTGTATAGGCATAAGCAGTAAACTAATCTCTTCTTCGACAGCAATCCAGGGATCGGAGAACTCGGCCCTGTGCCAGTGTTTGGCTAGTTTAGTCATTTCGAAAGCTAGATAATACAGTCTTAAGTCCGGAAGACCTAACCCTCCATTCTCTCTACAGGCACAGATTTTACTTAACCTAATCCAAAGTTTTTTTCCCGCTACACAGAAAATGTTTTATGAATCTTTTATGAGAAATTGTCTGAATACACTAGCTGGTATTTTGAGGGGCAACATCATGATGATATAATTTAACTGTGGGACAATTACCATTTTTTTTATTATATTTACCTTTCCCCACAGACAGTTTTAGCTTATCCCATTTTTCAAGATTGGTTGAAGTTGTCGCTAATAAAGGATTAAAATTTAGCCCAACCATATCATCATCTTCTGACAATTTGACTCCCAATATTTCATTCCCTTGCGCATCCATCCATCCATTTTCTTCCGCTTTATCCGGAGTCGGGTCACGGGGGCAGCAGCTCAAGCAAAGCCGGCCAGACCTCTCGATCCACACACACCTCCCCCAGCTCCTCCGGGGAACCCCAAGGCGTTCCCAAGCCAGCCGAGAAATGTAGTCCCTCCAGCGTGTCCTGGGTCTTCCCCGGGGCTTCACTTTTCCACCATAAACATGTTTTAGAGAGAGGCATGGCTTCTGACTTATTCCAGTTTATAGAATACCCTGAAAATTTAGAGGACTGCATTGTTTCCATTAGGTAAGGTAAAGATGATAAGGGATCAGACACTACTGCCAGAATGTCATCTGCATACAGTAGCAACTTGTGTTCAATACCACCCCCATTCACTCCTTTAATACCCGAGTGTGTCCTGATAGATATTGCAAGGACCTCTAAGAAGATAATACATAATAATGGATTTGGGGAACAACCCTGGCGTGTCCCACGGTTTAAACTGGAAAAAAAGGAGAGACCGTGCCGTTAGTCATCACTGCAGCTCGTGGATCTTTATACAACAATCTTTAGCCATCTTATAAATTGCCATTAAAGCCAAAATGAGACATGGTGGAGAACAAGAATTGCCACTTCACCCTGTCAAAAGCCTTCTCTGCGTCTAAGGAGAAGGCAGCAACCGGAATGTCCTGAGACCTACTGATCCACATCAAATGGAGGCAGAAGTCTCACATTATCCTTTGAAGTTCTGTTTTTCATAAAGCCCACTTGGCTCGGATGAATAATATTTGGTAAAACCCATCTCTGATTTCTGTCTCAGTTATAGAGGATTCTAATTGTGTATCCTGAGTTTGCAACTTAGGTATTTCAATGTTACAGAGAAAACTGATCTATTTGCTCTTGATAGGTGGACATAGATGATGTATAAAGATTTTTATAGTGTTGTTCGAAGACTTGGCTCTCTGCGTCCCACCTGGCCCCATTGCCAGCTCCATATACTCCAGGACTCCAGCTCGTTCTCAGACTTCCAGCCTGTCCGTGTGTGCACCTGCGGCTCCCAAATTTCCACCACTATATAGGGGCCTGGTCTCGGCTTAGCACCCTCAGTTATTTATTATTGTAAATAAAGCTCTTTTCGTTCACCACCTGTTCTTGCTCCCTAGCATTTGAGTCCATCACCTGTGACGGTCCAGGACCTCTAACCATAACATGAACACCACCAAAACATAACTCTAATCGGACTATAGTTTTGGGAGAAGCTATGAATATTAGCTAATGTTGCTAATTACATTTTGGACTCACCCGCCTTTCCAACAGGGGGCAGTAAATCGTCTTTATATTAAAAGTGTGAGTGTTAGTGCATAAAACTGTAAACAGATTAAAAATACATGGATGGCACAAGAAGGTGAGAACACTTATTTCCATTGTGGTGCATTTAAAATATGAAATTATGAAATAGAAGTGATAATATAATAATGATAATAATAGTGTGTATATGATAATGACAACATAAACAATGTATGAATACATTGAGACAGTAAATTAACATTAAAAATTACATAATTAACAGGAAATAAAATGGTTGAGTTCATCTTCTAAAAATTGTTGGTCTGAGGTTCTAAAAATATTCTGGACTGACACGCCATTCCAACTCATTGCTTAATTTATTACCAGCCTTGAAAAATGTCAGCTACCTATTTTATAAACACTACTCAGTCTAGAGCCCATGGCTCCCCATGGGCAGCACACTAGTAAAAATATACAGTGAGGAAAATAAGTATTTGAACACCCTGCGATTTTGCAAGTTCTCCCACTTAGAAATCATGGAGGGGTCTGAAATTTTCATCTTAGGTGCATGTCCACTGTGAGAGACGTAATCTAAAAAAAAATACGGGAATAACAATATATGATTTTTTTTTAATAATTTAGTTGTATGTTACTGCTGCAAATAAGTATTTAAACACCTGTGAAAATCAATGTTAATATTTGGTACAGTAGCCTTTGTTTGCAATTACAAAGGTCAAACGTTTCCTGTAGTTTTTCACCAGGTTTGCA
The DNA here is from genome assembly GCF_902500255.1 of Thalassophryne amazonica. Classification (NCBI taxonomy): domain Eukaryota; kingdom Metazoa; phylum Chordata; class Actinopteri; order Batrachoidiformes; family Batrachoididae; genus Thalassophryne; species Thalassophryne amazonica. The sequence continues at coordinate 17,380,616 of NC_047104.1, forward strand.
CACACTGCAGCAGGAATTTTGGTCCACTCCTCCACACAGATGTTCTCCAAATCTTTCAGGTTTCGAGTTTCAGCTCCCTCCAAAGAATTTCTATTGTGTTCAGGTCTGGAGACTGGCCAGGCCACTCCAGGACCTTGAAATGCTTCTTACGGAGCCCCTCCTTAGTTGCTCTGGGCAGTCAAAGCTTCTCACCCCTGTCCAGGAGCGTTAACCCAGATACCTGATGGAGGAATCTCATTTCCGCTGCTTGTATCTGCAATATTATTCTTTTTGTAATGACCCAAAGTTCATAAACATAAGTGAGGATAGGCGTGTAAGATTCGACTGGTAAAGTGTCTCCACTTTCTCTGCCTCAGCCTGTTTTTCTGGTGCTTCGTTTTGATTTGTTTATAAGCCTCAAGGTCGCCATTTGTTTTCCTTTTGTTAGTTTGGGTTTCGTTTTGGTCTTTTATGCAGTCTGCACTCACAGGCTTTTCGGTGATGGAAGAAGTCCAGGCTCATTTGTCCACTTTTTCTTGACAATTTGTGACTTTTTTCCCTTTGGTTCAGGAATCGTCGTACACCGTGTGACCGGGCCATAACATGAATTTTGTCATCCCAGGTTCGTGCAGAGCGAAACCGTGCACGAGATGAAGTCCGCAGTTTGAGGCAGGCGTCTGGACACCCTAACCAAAGAGCTGACTGGCGTTCGGCGGGAACGCCAGGAACTCGCCTCTGAGAATGAGAAGCTTCGTCTCCATGGTGACAGCACAGCTTCGCCTCTGTCCAACACGACTGTTTTCTTCATCCCCGACACACCCACCACGTGATCTGTCCTCCTCCACCTTGTCCTCCTCCTCGCAGGTGCACACTGAGAAAGTGTTGGACAGGATGGGGGAGGGCCTCCCTGGGTCCCCAGAGCCAGAACCAGTGCGGGATGTGGACTTGGAGAAAGAAATGAGGAGCCCACAAAAGGTCAGTCGGCAGTGTCGCTGTTTGATGTTAATGCAGAGAAGCCATTTTAAAGATGTGAGGTTTTAGGCTTCAGCTTTACCAAAGGAAGTGTTTCTGATGGGGCGGTGGGAGGGTATGTAATCAGAGGAGGCGCACGCTGTGGAGATACACACTTCAGGTCATTGGTTCACACTGAAAACTGATTTTACATAAGCCAACAGTGTCCACAGATGTGGGGGAGGGAGATTGGCCAGTCATCCAAATAGCACTTGAGTGGATGGATTCAGCAGGGTTCCTACAGATCCTGAAAAAGTCTTAGAAGGTAGTGAATTTATTAACTTAAAGGCGTTAGTTGGTATTAAAATGTCACAAGGCTGCTGGTGACCAGCGAACCTGCATGTGTTCAGTCTCTTCTTGATTTAACCACATCAGAGGATTTATCATCACGTGTGAGCCTGCAGAGAATTCGCGCAGAGTACCATTAAGATGATAAAATGATACATTATTCACCAGGCGTACATGGTGGGCGGAGCTGCCCGATTACAGAACGCGGCTGCAGGTGACGGCTGCACCTGAGGGCTTGGTGATGCTGCAGTACTTCTTCTCTGTCAGCCTCTTTAGTGCAGACCTACTTGAGAAGAACAAATGCATCTTCTTGTGCCTCACAAACATGCTGACACTCTGTGATTCACAGACACATGCCAGCGTTTATTCCCTCTCAGGAAAAAACAGGAATCCTGTGCTGTCTTCTCCTTCTGTCTCTGCTGGTATTCTCAGCTGCACTGTGTCAGTTCTGTCACTATATTGGCTCTGTTCTGCTCAGTCCTTCAGCATGTCTCTGCTTGTTTGGTGTGTCTGATGGCCGGCTCACCTCAGAATGAAATTCATACACACGGACGTTCGTCCACAGTTATTTACAGCAGCTGCTCTGTGGCGCTGAGGCACCTGAGTCCCAAGGACACATGCCACACACACACACCACACTAGTGGTGCCTTGATAGGGAGAGTGGTGACATGATGAGTAAAAAAAATAAATAAAAAAAAATCAGATCACGTGACTCATGGTACCATCTTGGGTTCAAATACTTTCGCTGTTAATCTGTCTCCATGTAAATCCACATCCAATAGAAGGAATACTTGAGGATCTCCTCAATCCCATCGTCACATCTTCTGAAGAGGAAAGCGGAGACTGGGGACTCAGAGGCGGACTCATCCATTACCCAGGCCGAAGTCACAGAGGTGGTTAGAAAGCTCCTCAGTGACAAGGCTCCTGTGGTGGATGAAATCCGTCCTGAGTACCTTAAATCTCTGGATGTTATGGGACTGTCTTGGCTGACATTCCTCTGCAACATCGCGTGGCGATCGGGGACAGTGCCTCTGGATTGGCAGACCAGGGTGGTGGTGCCTCTGTTTAAGAAGGGGGACCGGAGGGTGTGTTCCAACTATAGGGTGATCACACTCCTCAGCCTCCCCGGTAAGGTCTATTCCAGAGTACTGGAGAGGACATTTCGACTGATGGTCGAACCTTGGATTTAGGAGGAGCGGTGTGGTTTTCATCCTGGTCGCGGCACACTGGACCAGCTCAACACGCTCCATCGGGTGCTCGAGGGGTTCATGGGAGTTCGCCCACCAGTCCACATGTGTTTTGTGGATCTGGAGAAGGCGTTTGACCGTGTCCCTCGGGGCACCCTGTGGGGAGTGGTCCGGGAGTACGGGGTCCTGGGTCCTTTGCTAAGGGCTATCCAGTCCCTGTACGACCACAGCAGGAGCTTGGTTCACATTGCCGGTAGTAAGTCAAACCTGTTTCCAGTGCACGTTGGCCTCCACCAGGGCTGCCCTTTGTCACCGGTTCTGTTCATTATTTTTATGGACAGAATTTCTAGACGTAGCCAGGGTGTAGAGGGGGTCTGGTTTGGGAACCACAGAATCTCATCTCTGCTGTTTGCGGATGATGTGGTTCTGTTGGCTTCATCAAATCAGGACTGGGGCGGTTTGCAGCTGAGTGTGAAGCGTCCGGGATGAGAATCAGCACCTCCAAATCCGAGGCCATGGTTCTCGACCGGAAAAAGGTGCTTTGCTTCAGGTCGGTGGAGTGTCCTTGCCTCAAGTGGAGGAATTTAAGTATCTCGGAGTCTTGTTCATGAGTGAGGGACGGATGGAGAGTGAGATCGATAGACGGATCGGTGCAGCATCTGCAGTGATGCGGTCGCTGTATCGGACCATTGTGGTGAAGAGCGAGCTGAGTAGGGGGGCAAAGCTCTCGATTTACCAATCGATCTACGTTCAGATCCTCACCTATGGTCATGAGATTTGGCTCATGACCGAAAGAACGAGATCGCGAGTACAAGCAGCCGAGATGAGTTTCCTCCGCAGGGTGGCTGGGCGCTCCCTTAGAGATAGGGTGAGGAGCTCGGTCACTCGGGAGGAGCTCGGAGACTAGCTGCTGCTCCTCCACATCGAAAGGAGTCAGTTGAGGTGGCTCGGGCATCTTTTCCGGATGCCCCTGGACACCTCGCTGGAGAGGTGTTCCGGGCACGTCCCATTGGGAGGAGGCCCCGGAGAAGACCCAGGACACGCTGGAGGGACTACATCTCTTGGCTGGCTTGGGAACGCCTTGGGGTTCCCCCGGAGGAGCTGGGGGAGGTGTATGTGGATCGGGAGGTCTGGGCGGCTTTGCTTGAGCTGCTGCCCCCGCGACCTGACTCCGGATAAAGCGGAAGAAAATGGATGGATGGATGTAAATCCAGGTATTTTTTTTTTTTATTTATTCACTGAAAATGACGGGTTGTTGTGCATTTGGATGCACAAATACAACCCTGGCAAAAATTATGGAATCACCGGCCTCAGAGGATGTTCATTCAGTTGTTTAATTTTGTAGAAAAAAAAGCAGATCACAGACATGACACAAAACTAATCATTTCAAATGGCAACTTTCTGCTTTAAGAAACACTAAGAAATCAGGAAAAAAAATTGTGGCAGTCAGTAATGGTTACTTTTTTAGACCAAGCAGAGGGAAAAAAAAAATATGGAATCACTCAATTCTGAGGAAAAAAATATGGAATCATGAAAAACAAAAGAACGCTCCAAACACATCACTAGTATTTTGTTGCACCACCTCTGGCTTTTATAACAGCTTGCAGTCTCTGAGGCATGGACTTAATGAGTGACAAACAGTACTCTTCATCAATCTGCTCCATCTTTCTCTGATTGCTGTTGCCAGATCAGCTTATGCAGGTTGGAGCCCTCGTCATGGACCATTTTCTTCAACTTCCACCAAAGATTTTCAATGGATTAAGATCCGGACTATTTGCAGGCCATGACATTGACCCTATGTGTCTTTTTGCAAGGAATGTTTTCACAGTTTTGCTCTATGGCAAGATACATTATCATGTTGAAAATGATTTCATCATCCCCAAAAATCCTTTCAACGGATTGGGATAAGAAAAGTGTCCAAAATATCAACGTAAACCTGTGCATTTATTGATGATGTAATGACAGCCATCTCCCCAGTGCCTTTACCTGACATGCAGCCCCATATCATCAATGACTGTGGAAATTTACATGTTCTCTTCAGGTTCTCATCTTTATAAATCTCATTGGAACGGCACAAACAAAAGTTTCCAGCATCATCACCTTGCCCAATGCAGATTCGAGATTCATCACTGAATATGACTTTCATCCACAGTTTATCCACATCCACGATTGCTTTTCCTTAGCCCATTGTAACCTTGTTTTTCTGTTTAGGTGTTAATGATGGCTCTCGTTTAGCTTTTCTGTATGTAAATCCCATTTCCTTTAGGCGGTTTCTTACAGTTCGGTCACAGACGTTGACTCCAGTTTCCTCCATTCGTTCCTCATTTGTTTGTTGTGCATTTTCGATTTTTGAGACATATTGCTTTAAGTTTTCTGTCTTGACGCTTTGATGTCTTCCTTGGTCTACCAGTATGTTTGCCTTTAACAACCTTCCCATGTTGTTTGTATTTGGTCCAGAGTTTAGACACAGCTGACTGTGAACAAACAACATCTTTTGCAACATTGCGTGATGATTTATCTTCTTTTAAGAGTTTGATAATCCTCTCCTTTGTTTCAATTGACATCTCTCGTGTTGGAGCCATGATTCATGTCAGTCCACTTGGTGCAACAGCTCTCCAAGGTGTGAGCACTCCTTTTTAGATGCAGACTAACGAGCAGATCTGATATGATGCAGGTGTTAGTTTTGGGGATGAAAATTTACCAGGGTGATTCCATAACTTATTCCTCAGAATTGAGTGAGTCCATATTTTTTCCCCTCTGCTTGGTCTAAAAAAGTAACCGTTACTGACTGCTACAATTTTTTTTCCTGATTTCTTATAGTGGTTTCTTAAAGCCAGAAAGTTGCCCATTTGAAATGACTTTAGTTTTGTGTCATGTCTGTGATCTGCTTTTTTTCTACAAAATTAAACAACTGAATGAACATCCTCTGAGGCCGGTGATTCCATAATTTTTGCCAGGGGTTGTAGACAAAGCAAGGGCTTCAAGATGTACAGATTCCCTTCAGATCCAAACAGAAGAAACATTTGGGAAAATAAAGTCAGCTCTGTGGGGTGGAAGCCGACATCATCGTCAAAAGTAAAACTCACTTAAACTGTCATCGTATAAAATAGATATTCGCAGTCACCGGACAGAAAAGTCCCAATGTTTTTGTACTGTTTTCCTTCCATGTAATAAACACCATATGTAATGGATTTTGTACAACAGATTTTGCTCACATCGGATGAAATGTCCCATCCGATTGCAGTGTATTTCCGTTAAATCCCTCGCATGTGGGACCGAGGTGATTTCCGTGATTAAAAGCCAGACCGTTAACTTTTTTCACACCGTCCTCAGACTCTTCAACACCCTGTTGAATCAGACACAAAAGGCTGTGATTTGACACTTTTCTGCTTTCACTGCTTCATCTGCCATCATATTTTAATAGTTTTTACAGTGTGCACGGTGATAAATGGATCAGAAAAGTCCACCCATTTACAGCACAAAGTTGGTAAAAGAGGAAATGATTGCAGAAAGAAAAGCTTGTTGAGGGTCAAATTAGTCAAGAACAAAGCATAATGCAGAAACAAAACTTTAAACTGTGACACATGTCATTGTATGACACGGAATTACAGAGCTGCAGAAGCATAAATCAGGCTTTAAATTAATTAAATAAATAATCATAAATTGTAAATTGGATAGTTTAACTATTTTTATATTTATTTTGGAAGTACCTACACCTGGATGTGGTTGAACGATTTTAAAAAATGTTGAAAACATTAAAGGTTCACTCAGTAGTTCAGCACAGTTGGAACCAAAATGGTGCCATGTTCTGAGTTGATGCCACTGTCTCTATCTAGGCCCACTAACACACACCTGTCTGTCACAGATGGCACACTGAACCACGCCCCCTTCACACACTTCTTCAGTGAGATTGAGCTCAGATGAGCAGTTTCACAATCAGGTAAAAAAACAATCATAACCCCATCTTTATCATTTTATATTAATAATCACATTTGTTTTTTATATAAATGACACTTGTTTTAAATCAGAAAACATAGGCAAACCATAGTAGCACCAAAAATTTGAATTTACAACCCCAGTTCCAATGAAGTTGAGACATTGTGTAAAATGTAAATAACAACAGAATGATTTGTTGAAGCTTTGTAGGTGGAATTCCTTCCCATTCTTGCTTGATGTACAACTACAGTTGTTCAACAGTCTCTGTCAGTCTCTGTTGTCATATTTTGCGCTTCATAATGTGCCACACATTTTCAATGGGCGACAGGTCTGGACTGCAGGCAGGCCAGTCAAGTACCTGCTCTCTTTTACTACGAAGCCACGCTGTTGTAACACATGCAGAATGTGGCTTGGCTTTGTCTTGCTGAAATAAGGAGGGACGTCCCTGAAAAAGACGTTGCTCGGATGGCAACATGTGTTGCTCCAAAACCTGGATGTACCTTTCAGCATTGTTGGTGCCATCACAGATGTGTAAGTTGCCCATGCCATGGGCACTAACACACCCCATACCATCACAGATGCTGGCTTTTGAACTTAGCACTGGTAACAATCTGGATGGTCTTTTTCCTCTTTTGTCTGGAGGACACAACGTCCATGATTTCCAAAAACAATTTGAAATGTGGACTCATCAGACCACAGCACACTTTTCCACTTTGTGTCTGTCCATTTCAAATGAGCTCGGGCCCAGAGAAGGCGGCAGCATTTCTGGATGTTGTTGATGTATGGCTTTTGCTTTGCATGGTAGAGTTTTAACTTGCACTTGTAGATGTAGTGATGAACTATGCTAACTGACAATGGTTTTCTGAAGTGTTCCTGAGCCCACGTGGTAAGATCCTTTACACAATGATGTTGGTTTTTAATGCAGTGCCTCCTCAGGGATCGAAAGTCACGGGAATTCAATGTTAGTTTTTGGCCTTGCTGCTTACGTGTATAAAGTTCTCCAGATTCTCTGAATTTTCTGATTATATTATGGACTGTAGATGATGGAATCCCTACATTCCTTGCAATTGAACATTGAGAAAGATTGTTCTTAAACCGTTGGACTATTTTTTTCATGCAGTTGTTCACAAAGTGGTGATCCTCATCCCATCTTTGCTTGTGAATGGCTGAGATTTTTTGGGATGCTCCTTTTATACCCAATCATGAGTGTCGTCAGTTCCAAAACACTTATTGAGTGTTGTTAGGATTGCCACCACGCTGTGTATTTTGACCTCAGCCTTACGCCTGTCTGTGCCTTTGCTTCACTGCTTGACTGCCTGTGTACCGAATCCCTGCTTGTTTCTTCCATTAAACCCTATTCTAACTGCGGAGTAACACCACTCCGCTTCACGTTGTGGTGTTTTACACTCCGCGTCATGCATTCAAACTGTATAATACACGGCTTTGAGTTGTTTAATCCTTACTTAATTTTCTTTGGTGTAGAGCGCTGGACACAGTTTTAAGCAGGTCTGTGCAGCACAGCGTTTACTGCTTGCAAGTCTGTGCAACACGGCGCTCCTGTACACATACACAGCCCAAACTGCCTGTGTGTTCAGAACAGAGAATCGAACTTCAACTCAGAAATCCAGAAACAGCAGGTCGGCCGCTCGCTCTCTCTCTCCCTCTGTCTCTCTCTCTCTCTCCCCCTGTCTCTCTCTCTCTCTCCCCCTCTGTCTGTCTCACTCTGTCGTGGTCTCTCACTCTCTCTGTCTCTGATCAAACACTAAGCGCTGTGACTTTTAAACAAAAAACCTCATTGCTGCATGTCGGTTCAATCATCAAACGCCCTGATTGATCAGGTCTGATCAAACCTGAATATGCGCTGTGACTCTTTAAAATAAAAGCGCCGTCGCTGCATGTCAGTACGCTCATCAGATGTCCTGATCGATCAGGTCTGATCAAATCAGCAGACCTGATCGATCAGGACATCTGATGAGTGCGAGTCACAGCGCTTCATTCACAGCAGCCTTTACCACAGCCAGACTCAGCAAGACAAAAAATAATAATAATAATAAAAAATAAAATAATGTTAAATGACTCTGATTCTGAGCCGTACCACACCGTGCTTTAGAGAAAAGAGCGCACTTCCACAGAGGCGGAAAATAGCAGCTATGGCTACATTTGTGGCAGTAATGAAACTGTAAAAACCTCATGATACAGTCCACTGTTTTCCAAGCGCAGTGATGTGTTCTGCACAGCTGGCAGGAGTGAACTGGGTTTAAATAGCGGCATGGGTTACACATGACTGTGTGTACACATTAAAAAACGAACACACGCAGCTGCAAGCAGATCTATGAACACGGAAAAAGGCTGAATACGCGCGCATTTCGGTCGTATTTAAATGAAACCCAACGCCACTATACACAGCTCTATGAATATGCCAATGTGAAAGGGGCTTTAGTCCAACTGTTGGTTGTATTTTCATAGCCTCCAAAAAGAGTTCTCTTTTAGCTATTAAAGTCTAACATGAGTGTCACGTAGCTTTTTGGAACAACCAGTAATTTGACATGTACCATCAATTTTTCTTTATATAACAGCTGAGTGGATCCTTGTCATTTGATTGGTGCTTTGTATGTCACATGACATACATAGTGCGGCTTTGTTCCATTTAGAGTTCAAATTTGGTTCATACGTTTGCACTCTCACATGCATGCGCGCGCACACGTTCTCGTGCATGCGCACACACATAATCACGCACGCACATGTGCACGCACATGCATGGGCACCCACACATGTGCGTGCACATGCACGCACACACAAAACCAGTCCACTGTGCTGCCTGCCGGTTGTTAGCAGGAAGAGAGAACAAAAGCTGAACTCATTTGACGTGATTTTTTTTTTTTTTTTTTTTTTTTTCGCTGCACTGAGGACGTACACAGTCTTATTTTTGTTCACGCACGCACAAGTGCCGACCAGGTTGCGCGTGTGTGTGTGTGTGCGCACGTGGGACACGACTCTCCTGAGACATAATTTGAGCTAACTGACACTGCTAATTCTTGTAAGATACACACACACAACAAATCCACTGTGCTGTCTGTTAGCAGGAAGAAAAAGAAAACCTGGACTCATTTCTGACGTGACTTTTTTTCCCGCTGCACTGGGGAGGTACACAGCTCGACCGAGCTGGCTGCATGTGTGCGTGCGTGCATGGGACAGCAACATGATGATTTGATTGAGTTAAGTGACGCTGCTACACATACACACAAAATCCACTCCGCTGTAAGCCGCCTGGTTGCATGAAGAGCTGTTTACATGAAACGCTGATGTGACTTTTGGCTGGACTGAGGAACTACAGTTTTTTTTTTTTTTTTTTTTTTTTTTTAATGGAAGTCTGAAGTCAGTGCACAGCATCACTGGACTACATGTCACAGTGGAACACTAAAATGTAAGTCCCTTTTCTATTGTTTATAAATTAATAAAATATCAAATGACAATGATCTATTTTAGCCGTTATATAAAACAAATAATGAATGTTTTTACATTCTTTCAGTGGTACGAATATTTAATTCGGTGAAAGCTGGAACATACCATTCAACTCGGCTTCACCTCGTTGAATGGTATGTTCTAGCTTTTACCTCATGAAATATTCATACCATTGAACTCATAAACATTCATTATTTGTATAACAGCACATTGTACGTGTTACATTAAAAGGTATTCATCAGCGAGTAAGACACAGAAAAAACAGCTGATTTCATGGAATCAAAAGCAGAAAGAAGCAAACCTCTCACACGTGCACACACGGAAGTGGAATTAAGCTCCACCCACCGTGGAGGAGGGTGAAGGTTGTGTAATCCATCTTGGTTGTTGATTGTCAGTGAATTCAAAACCGGATCAGTCAGTTGAGGTCAGATGTGGTGATGAGATGATCCTATTTCCAAACCCACCAAAAACTTGAAAAATGTTCATTTTATTTTGGATTTGGATCTGCCTGAAATTTTCTCTTATATGAAATCTTTAAAATAAAACACTTTGAGATGGGATGTTTTGAACAGTGTTGTATTTGTGATGAGATGCAGGATTCTGTAATCTTAAGTGACTTTTTAAAAAATATGAACATACCTATCTCATGACAGACCAAATGTGTTTGATCAGGATTAACATCTGTGGGAATAATACAGGTGCTCCCAACATAATGTCGGGCATTAGTGGAGGTGTGCACTCTGCCACAGGCCGGTTTCATTTCAGTGCTTAATTCTAGGAAAACTGCAGCTGAAAATAACTGATTTTTACCTGCCAAGGACGTAATAAAATCATTTATTTATTTATTTGTCTGTCTGTCTGTCTTTTAGCAAGATTACATGAAAACTACTGCACGGATTTTGACTCAATTTTCACCACAGGTAGATATTAGGCCAAGGAAGCTTCCATTAAATTTTGGAGGGGATCTGGATCAAGTTTCTCTTTTGTATAAATTTTGGAGGATTACTGTTAGCAGGATTATGTCAAAACTATTGTGTGGATTCTCACCAAATTTGCACCACAGATACATATTAGGCCATGGAAGACTCCATTAAATTTGGAGGTGATCTGGATTCTGGATCAAGTTTCTCTTTATTGGCTTTTAAGGATTACATCAAAACTACCAAATTTGCACCACAGATGATATTAGGGCATGGAAGACGCCACTGAATTTGGAGAATTCACAGAATCTGGAGGTGATCCAGATAATAATATGGTTCTTGTTCTTTATTTTTGTTGTAATATGTGATAAATATCTTATTACATGTCTGTGTATGTATCACACCCTGTATTGAGGTATCGGCTCCGGGACGGAGCCGCAATGGCGCACAACAAAAAGCATGTCCGTGTTGAAACCGTTCGGAAGATTCAGACGGCTTTCTGTGGCTTTTCAGTCGAGTGAGTATCTGAGAAATTGTGTAACAGCTGGGCATGTCACAACTTGTCCTGTGAGACTTCCAACACGGACGTGCTTTTTGTTGTGCGCCATTGCGGCTCCATCCCGATGCGCGAATTCCTCCGCATGTCTTTCATTACAAAATCTCCTGTAACAGTGGAATGTGCCGCAAAAGTGCTGATGGCCACCTCTTCCACAATTTCTCTGGTAGTCAGACGACGTCCCGGATCAACACAGCGTTCACTTTGGAAATGATCTGGTCGTTTCAGCCTGTTGATGGCTGCTCGGAGCGCGGCGCGCCCTCTGCTGCTGTGGGCTGTCTTTAATCCGATTGTAATGCTCTTTAATCTGTGTGACGCCCAGAGTATCCTCACCGAAAGCCGTCTGAATCTTCCGAATGGTTTCCACCTGGCTGTCTCTCACAGTTTCTGGAAAAATTTGATTCAGTGCTGCTCCTATCGCTCAGCCATTTCCCTGACTTTGAAAATCCGACGAGGGGGGTGGACCAGTGCTCACTCAAAGCCTGCCCACAGGCGAATGACGCAACCGACAGGCGTGAAAAAACTCACGCATGCGCACGAAGGTTCAAGCTTGGCTGATGCATGCGCACATGATTCAAATCCATATAGTTTTTTTTTTTTAAATAAAAAGGTCGGATAGTTTTCTAACAGATCTCGTATAATTGATTCAGGTGGGCCAGCAGATTTTGTCAGTTATAATCGAAATCTGTTATGTATAAAAGGACAAAATCCGTTAAATGTATGTTACAGTCAGGAGGCGCCGAACGATCTATAGGGAATCCTCAGCACCAATTAGACGTATGTATTTCCTTGATTAAAAGCTTGACCTTGAATTGGGACCTGCCTCATTTAATGGCTGGGTCAAAACTTTGAAAAAAAAAAAAATGCCTGCATGCCTTAAATATGTGCCGGACATTGTGGACATTAAAAAGATTACATTTGGTCGAGTCACTCTTTTTCAAAGTCTACTACAGAGTCATACCTTAAAATCCTAAAGCCTGATTTATGCTTATCAGCATAAATCAGGATTGTTCAACAGAACAATTCCACAAAGTTGGTACACGAAAGGAAAAAGCAGGCTCAGCAACAGTTTTGATTTATGCTTATAAGCATAAATCAATCTTTAGGATTGGGGGTACCAAGGGTGAGGTCACTGGGGCCACAAAGTGCATGTAACTGTGGCCATGCAATGATGATGATGATGTATATGTTGTTACCCTTTTAAAGTTCTCTGTCACGTCTTGATGCAATTTACAGCCGGAATAGGAGTTTTTCTGAATTAATTTGAGCCTCAACAAGCTCCACTTTTTCATACACCCATAAACCTCCAAACCAATGGTACAGTGCGCACAATTTCCTCTATGAATTACAGGTCAATTTAAGCATCTTTTTCTGACTCCGTGTTGTGAAGTTGGTCATGTTTGTGGACTTTTCTGCCAAACACATTTGATCCATGATCGAAATGTAATCTGTTTGCACACTGCAAAAACTTTTAAAATATGACAGGAGAGGAAGGAGTTAAAACCCAAAAGTGACAAATCACAGCAGCGTCCGTCATTTAGCAGGTGCACTGGTTCACAGCCCCACAGAGGACTCTGATCTAAAGCAGTTTGGTTCGTCACATCCAGGGATATGTGTGAAACTTAACACCATATGACAGTGCAGGCAACAAGCAGCATTTTGTTAATAATCACCGTCCTTGATTTATGCCCTGCCTCGTTTAGGTACTGTGTCTGAGCACGGATTGAAAAAATAAACGGCCTGCCTTTTAATCATGGAAATACGGGACCCACTTTCCTTGAATCAGCGAGTGTTAGTGCTGAACTTCATTTCATACCTCTGTTACTGGGCACGTCCAGACTGCTCTGTCCAGTACATGCGAGGGGTGTTTAATGGGAATACATTGCGATGCGGCGGGACGTTTGAGCGAAAATCCGTTATGCAAAATTCATTATATACGGTGTTTATTGCATGGAAAACCATACAAAACCACTGGGACCTTTGCTTTTGTCCGGTGAGTGCAAATATGTGATTTATACGATGACGATTTAGGCAAGTTTTACTGTGTGTGTGTGTGTGTGTGTGTGTGTGTGTGTGTGTCAGTGTACGTGCTGTGTACGGCGTGCCACAGCTTTGCATTGATATGACATGCTATATCACCTTTTATCATCATTCACTTGAGTCTTATGAATGTCACAAATTGCTCATTGAACATTAATGATGACAGCATACACACAATGCAATGCAACTTACAACAACTTAACTAAAGTGACATGAAATATACAATAACATGTCTAAAATTCTTCTCTATTACCCGTGCGTAGAACGGGTAACTCAGCTAGTATAATTATAATTAAAAACTGTAACACCACAACTCAGGACTCGCATGTAGCAGAAAATAAGTGGATGTTAAACTTGGCTTTAAATACTTCAACAGAACAATTCCACAAAGTTGGTACACGAAAGGAAAAAGCAGGCTAAGCAACAGTTTTTTTTTCCGGACCCTTGGGACACACAGAAGACCAGAATCCTGGGAGCGCAGTGTACGTAGGGACAAGGTTACAATACAATGGTCATAAACCATTAACAATTTTATAAGTAACAAGGAGCACTTCAAAATCTGCTCTAACCCATACTGGGAGCCAATGAAGAGAGGCCAGCACTGGAGTACTGTGTTCAAATTCGCCAACTCCAGTAACAATATGAGCTGTTGCATTTTGAAAAATTTGGAGACCTTGAGTAGTCTTCTTTGGCAGACCAGATAAAAGGGCGTTGCAGTAATCCAATCGTGTAGTCACGAATGAGTGTATTAAAATCTTGGCGTCCTTAAAAGACAAGGCAGGTCTAACCCTAACACGAACAAGGCTGAATGGCGCACGAAGGAGCAATGGAACGACAATCGTGCCACGTCGAGCCGCAGTCTAACGCATCGTACAGCAGTCCCACAGCAGTCAGCACATCCGTTCGGCCACAGCACATGCACACCACATTCGCGTCGGAAGATAATTGGACGGTGGTTGAGATGCAGTCATACTGCCATTCCACTGGAGTCGCAATAGTTGTACTGCAAGTCGGCATGCAAGTCGGCTCAATCAGACTGCAGCCAAGTCCAAAGCTGGGCGAATATCCCGATCGAGCCAGCCTACACCCTACAGGCCAAATGAGAGTGAATGGCCCCAAAATAACAGGAATAACCATCAAGTGTGTCTTCTGCCCGCCAGTAACACAAATGGCCATCAAGTGTGTCATGTGGCCCCCCAGTAACACAAATGGCCATAGAGTGTGTTGTGTGCTCCCCCCCGAGTAACATGAGTGACCATCGAGTGTGTTGTTGTGGGACCATTCTTGTCATTTGTGCTGCATTCCCATTGACTCATTGTATATTCATCCCACACTCATGTGTACACTCCAGCGGCCTTCTGGTTTCCTTTGTGCTTCAGTCACGCAGCGTTCCTGCTTGCCCTGTGGCCCAGGCCCTCAGTTGTTACTCTGACTGCGTTTGGCCGCTGCTGCACTCCGACTGTCTGTGATCCATTCGGGGCAACTTCGGGACACATTCTGGGTATTGGGTCAGCATTTGGACGCTGTTGGTTCGCAGCTGGCTGACGGACTGTCCCTCCTGACAGTGGCTCAACTTTTGAGACTTTCTTCCATTCGGCCTTGTTCAGCCTGTGTCAGCTTCATTCGTGTTATGTGTGAAGGCACCTTTATCAATGTTTCTCAAATGAAAAAGGTGATTCTAGTGACCTCCTTAATATGAGAGTTAAAGGAAAGTATTTTTAACTGTCTCTGCAATGAATAACAGTCATCCAAAGACAGAGTAAACATATTATAAAGGCGACTCTGTCTTACCGGGCCAATAATAAGCATTTCTGTCTTAGCTGCGTTAAGGAGCAGGAAATTTACTGATAACCAGCTCTTAACAACAGTTAGACAGGCCCCAAGTTTAGATGGTTCAGAACCATCCTTCATCGCCAATGGCATATACAATTGCAGATCATCAGCATAAAAATTAAAATCCATTTGGAACGAACGGAGAATCTGACCCAGCAGTGCTAGATACAATGAAAACAGCAGTGGCCCCAAAAACAGAACCCTGTGGAACCCCATACTTGACCAAGCATGACTCAGAGAGGGAATTATTAAACAGAACACAGTAAGATCTTTCTGACAAGCATGAAGTTACCACTGGAGAACCTGGCCTGAAATGCCAAAGTAGTTCTTCAGTCTGTCCAAGAAAATGAATGAATGAATGAATTTATTGTTTGGCACACAGACTCAACAATAACAAAAAAAACTGAGAAACAAGACAATTCAACATTGAACATGTGTGACCGAAAGAGTGTGGGCAGAAGCAAAGCTTAGGGCCCCTTCACCCATAGTATGAATAAGTACAAATCAAGACGAATCACGGCGGAACAGCTCGTGTGAGCAAACCATGAAAACATCGAGCCAACGTGCAGGTGTGAACAATCCCGCTGTGATGGTTTTGTGCATGCAACGGTGTCGTGCATGACCGTGCACGAAATGGTCACAATTGGAACACAGTGCGAGCAACTGGAGCGTGTGTAACCACATCATGCAGCTGCTGTAAAAAAAATTTAAAATACATGCCACCCATGGGATTCGAACCAGCAATTTACAAAAGCTCTGATTGCTAGCCAGAAACTTTACCACTGCGCTACCATCGCTGGCCTGTGAAAGGTGCGGAAAAATGCCTGAAATCAACAACGCAATGGACGTATTTAAAAAATGAATAAATAAAACACGGCATTTTATTGAATCCTCTTATCAAGTGGTCAATACAAGTTGAATCATCTGTTCTTTTGTAGATGACCCATGGTCACAGACATACAGTCATGAAATGACATGCATGACAAGCAGGTTCGCTCTTATCATGTCCACATCTGCTGAACTCAGCATGTCCAGCCGGCCCCGCGCAAGTGACGGACCTGACACGTGTGTCTTGTGGACGGCGCACCGCAGGACAGACACCGCGTCATGTGGAACAGAGCTCACATGGATGACGTAACATTCAGATTGCCGCTGCGTGTTATGATCTGACGGTTCGTATCACCTGGGGCAGCCTTTCAATGTGTGCGCTGTGCGCACTCTCCAGCCCGTCGCAAAGGCGATATGTTTTTATGTATTTCCATGTGAGGACACCAAGCACACACAAGCGCATGTCCGTCAAAGTGACATCCAGGACCAGAGATGTCAACAGCTGCTGCTGTTGGCAGCCAGCCACACCCCCTGTCCGTTCAGTGCACAGACCAAGGTGTCACTCTGTGATCATATGAGAGGCACCTCATCTGCGGGGGGCGCGTGAAGCACATGCACACCATGTGTTGGGGGGAGCGGGGGGAGTGCGCGAAACACATGCACACGTGTTGTGGAGGGGCCACGTGTACTTGGCAACTTCAGTCATGGGGCACTTAGGCAAATTTCACATCCAGCTTGAAAGTGATCGTTTGCTGACTGTTGTCGTGCTAACAGCGTGAATGGTCACACATTTTCTAAGTGCTAGCGAGTGGTGTTAGATGTTCGTGTGTGTCACCTGGAATTTGGCCGACACCTGCCGCGAGAGGGATCAAATGGGCTCTCACAGGGCAAACTCTGTCTTACAGCCGCTGGTGTGTGCAAATAGTTGTAGCAACTGGTGTATGAGGTGCTGGAGGCAGCTCCGATTTTTCATGATTGGCATGCAATTTCTCCTTTGTGCGCTAGTCAACTTAAATCGCGCTATGTATGAAGGGGCTCTTATAAATGCCCACCCCTTATACATACATTCATACATACATACACGTATACGCAAACTTCCAATAATCAACAGTATCAAATGCAGTGCTAATGTCTAACAATAGCGAACAGAAGGTGACTCTGAATCAGATGCTAGTAGTAAATCATTCACTATCTTAATCGTAGCTGTTTTCATTGAATGACTTGCTCTAACAGCAGACTGAAGTGGCTCAAAAAGTTTCTTAGTTGACATACTTCTCGAGTTGATTTAAGACCACTTTCTCAAACACTTTTGACAAGAAAGCAAGGTTTAATACGGGTCTGTAGCTTGTCAAGGAGTCAGAATCCAAACTTGACTTCTTTAACAAGGGTTTAGCCACTGCAATTTTAAAAGAGGCTGGGAAAACCCCTGAATTAAATGATGAATGTAGAATGTTCAATAAATAAGGCCCTAGTGTTGACCATAAGTCCTTTACCACCCAAAATGGCAGGGGGTCCAGAAATTGTGTTAAAAACAATTTAGAATTATGCTTATTATTCATAATCAAATTGGAATTGTGTGTGTGAGTGGTGCCAAAACTCAATAATTTTTGTTCGCTGTAGTATGGTTAATCTAGGCATTCTTCTGAGTCCTGCTTGGCATCAACATAAACTTCAGGGTCTCTGTAAATAAAAAAGAAACATAAGTGATTAAATTTGTAGCATTTAAGGGTCAAACTGAGTCTTTTAAATATTGTATATTTTTTGGGGACACCCTATATATATATATATATATATATATATATATATATATATATATATATATATATATATATATATATATATATATATATATATATATATATACAGTGTTCAGAATAATAGTAGTGCTATGTGACTAAAAAGATTAATCCAGGTTTTGAGTATATCTCTTATTATTACATGGAAAACAAGGTACCAGTAGATTCTCACAAATGCAACAAGACCAAGCATTCATGATATGCACACTCTTAAGGCTATGAAATTGGGCTATTAGTAACAAAAAAAAAAAAAAAAGTAGAAAAGGGAGTGTTTACAATAATAGTAGCATCTGCTTTTGATGCTACAAACTCAAAACTATTATGTTCAAAGTGCTTTTTTAGC
This sequence comes from Thalassophryne amazonica, assembly GCF_902500255.1. Lineage (NCBI taxonomy): Eukaryota > Metazoa > Chordata > Actinopteri > Batrachoidiformes > Batrachoididae > Thalassophryne > Thalassophryne amazonica. The sequence continues at coordinate 17,398,796 of NC_047104.1, forward strand.
AATGCTGTGAATCACTAAACTAGTATTTAGTTGTATAACCACAGTTTTTCATGATTTCTATCTGCGAGGCATGGAGTCAACCAACTTGTGGCACCTTTCAGCTGTTATTCCACTCCAAGATTCTTTAACAACATTCCACAATTCATTCACATTTCTTGGTTTTGCTTCAGAAACAGCTTTTTTGATGTCACCCCACAAGTTCTCAATTGCATTTAGGTCTGGGGATTGGGCAGGCCACTCCAAAACATTAATTTTGTTGGTTTGGAACCAAAATTTTGCTCGTTTACTAGTGTGCTTGGGGTCATTGTCTTGTTGAAACACCCATTTCAAGGACATGTCCTCTTCAGCATAAGGCAACATGACCTCTTCAAGTATTTTGACATATCCAAACTGATCCATGATACCTGGTATGCGATATATAGGCCCAACACCATAGTAGGAGAAACATGCCCATATCATGATGCTTGTACCACCATGCTTCACTGTCTTCACTGTGAACTGTGGCTTGAATTCTGAGTTTGGGGGTCATCTCACAAACTGTCTGCGGCCCTTGGACCCAAAAAGAACAGTTTTACTCTCATCAGTCCACAAAATATTCCTCCATTTCTCTTTAGGCCACTTGATGTGTTCTTTGGCAAATTGTAACCCATACATGTCAGCCTATACGGATTGTCTGTAAATTATACAGATTTTTCCGAGTTTCAGAGTCGTACGGACGAACAAATAGTCTTACGGCTATTCAGGGTTTGGTCTGCAGCGGCTCTGTAATCAACCGTTTCTGCAGCGCGACTCCATTTTGATGCGTGAGCCATTGAAGCAATGCTTCGAACCACTGGCTCGTGGTTCTTTGATTCGCTGCTCTTCAGAAGCAGCAAGTCTGCTTCTTAACTCCTCTCAAAGCCATTAAAATATCGTGAGTCACTTTTGTGTGGATTAAAGTCAGTAACTGGGACTCTTGTCATGTTGTAGTCAAGAAACGAGAATCATCCTCCGTTCCGTTGACACAAAACTGCCGCTTTAAATAAAATGACACCTCTTTCCAAATGCTGTAATACAGAAAACAAACTACAATCGACTAAAACATTTTTTTTTTTTCTTCCCAAAATGAGACGTCCTGTGTTCTTTATGAATGAAACTAATGCTGACATACAGCACAGCCAATTGTAAGAGCTCAGCTCAGATGTATGGAAAGACATTCATGCCAAAATGTCTGAAAGGAAAGGCTTTTGACAAAAACTACAGATTTTGTTTATTTCTGTCTATGTTCAGAGATCAAGGATCCACCATGTAGAGTTTATGTCCAAATTTTAAGGATCCAGTGACCAATTTCATATTTATTTACTTTAAGACTCAATAAAATGTTGTTCAATTCAATTTCAATTTAATCGGCTTATAAAGCGCTAAATCACAACAAAAGCCATCTTAAGACACCTCAAAGAACAGTTCAACAACAAAAAATTAAAATAAAAATAAAAATTAAAAAATTCAAATGCATAATTAAAAACAGAAGTAAAAGAATAAAACAGATAAAAAAAACTATTCATAAGAAAGAGAATAAAAATAGGCTTTAAGGCTTGACTTAAAAATGTCCACAGACTCCAACTGCCCCATGGTTGCAGGAAGACCATTCCACAGAGCGGGTGCACGATAAGAAAAAGCTCTTTGACCCGCTGACATAGAAAACCTGTAAAGCCTACTTTTAGTACACAAAAAAAAAAAATCACAAGAGGTATCAATAAGGAATCGAATCGATAAGTGGAATCGATAACTGTATCGATATTTTGCAGTACAAAATGCTGCAATATATGGTATGTCGAGGATCATTGACATGCCCGTCTGCAACATCAGCACTGGTGAGGCAATTTTCGATACACTTGATGAAGTTCTGAGGTATGTTTTATTTTGTTCATTATATTCGATTTATTTTTCATGATTTTATTAATGTATTTCCACTAGTGACACACAGTTCTTGTTTCTGTAAAAAATAACTAAATTTCACACATTCAGTTCTATAAAATTCAGCTTGACGCATGAATACTAGATCTCTGTTGTTTGAAATTCAACTGTGGAGGAAATACTAATGATCCTGACTTTAATGTCATTGTGTCAACTTATAATATGTGGACAAATACCCAGTTATGTGATACCGCTATGCGGTTGTGTGTACTGTAATAAAACTGATTTTGGTGCAATTTGGAGGTTATAAGGTTTTGCGCTGATTTTATGGATTTTCTCGCTTTGTTATACAGGTGGACCCTCAAAGGGGTTGACATGTATGGTAACCTCTTCTGCATGTCTTTTATTTAACAGAGGGACTTTGCAGGGGATTCTTGCAAATAAATTAGCTTCACACAGGCGTCTTCTAGCTGTCACAGCACTTACAGGTAACTCCAGACTGATCAATGGGTGAGCCTTTGCCATTGTGGTTATTCTTCTATCCATTTTGATGGTTGTTTTTCGTTTTCTTCCACGCGTCTGTTTTTTTTTTTTTTTTTTTTTTTTGTCCATTTTAAAGCATTGGAGATCATTGTAGATGAACAGCCTATCATTTTTTGCAACTGCATATAAGGTTTCCCCTCTCCAATCAACTTTTTAATCAAACTACGCTGTTCTTCTGAACAATGTCTTGAACGTCCCATTTTCCTCAGGCTTTCAAAGAGAAAAGCATGTGCAACAGGTGCTGGCTTCATCCTTAAATAGGGGACACCTGATTCACACCTGTTTGTTCTACAGAATTGACGAACTCACTGACTGAATGCCACACTACTATTATTGTGAACACCCCCTTTTCTACTTTTTTTACTAATAGCCCAATTTCATAGCCTTAAGAGTGTGCATATCATGAATGCTTGGTCTTGCTGGATTTATGAGAATCTACTGAATCTACTGGTACCTTGTTTCCCATGTAACAATAAGAAATATACTCAAAACCTGGATTAATCTTTTTAGTCACATAGCACTACTATTATTCTGTACACTACCGTGTGTGTGTGTGTGTATATATATATATATATATATATATATATATGTATATGTATATATATGTATATGTATATATATATATATGTATATATATAATATACACACACACACAGTGAGGAAAATAAATATTTGAACACCCTGCAATTTTGCAAGTTCTCCCACTTAGAAATCATGGAGGGGTCTGAATTTTTCATCTTAAGTGCATGTCCACTGTGAGAGGCATAATCCAAAAAAAAAAAAAAAAAATTGGAAATCACAATGTATGATTTAAAAAAAAAAAAAAAAAAAAAAAAAAAAATATATATATATATATATATATATATATATATATATATATATAATTTATTTGTATTTTACTGCTGCAAATAAGTATTTCAACACCTGCCAATCAGCAGAAATCCTGGCCCTCAAAGACCTGTTAGTCCGCCTCTAAAAAGTCCACCTCCACTCCACTTATTATTTCAAATTAGAAGCACCTATTTGAGGTTGTTAGCTGCATAAAGACACCTGTCCAACCCACACAATCAGTAAGACTCCAACTACTAACATGGCTAAGACCAAAGAGCTGTCCAAAGACACCAGAGACAAAATTGTAGACCTCCACAAGGCTGGAAAGGGGCTACGGGGCAATTGCAAAGCAGCTTGGTGAAAAAGATCAACTGTTGGAGCAATTATTAGAAAATGGAAGAAGCTAAACATGACTGTCAGCCTCCCTCAGACTGGGGCTCCATTAGAAAATGGAAGAAGCTAAACATGACTGTCAATCTCCCTCGGAGTGGGGCTCCATGCAAGATCCCACCTCGTGGCATATCAATGATCCTAAGAAAGGTGAGGAACCAGCCCAGAACTGCACGGGAGGAGCTGGTCAATGACCTGAAGATAGCTGGCACCACTGTTTCCAAGGTTACTGTGGGTAATACACTAAGACTTCATGGGTTAAAATCATGCATGGCACGCAAGAATCCTCTGCTTAAATCAGCACACGTCCAGGCCCGTCTTAAGTTTGCCCATGGACCATTTGGATGATCCACAGGAGTCATGGGAGAAAGTTATGTGGTCAGATGAGACCAAAATAGAAGCTTTTGGTCTTAATTTCACTCGCCATGTTTGGAGGAAGAAGAATGCTGAGTACCATCCCAAAAAACACTGTCACTACTGTGAAGCATGGGGGTGGAAGCATCATGCTTTGGGTGTGTTTTTCTGCACATGGGACAGGACGACTGCACTGTATTAAGGAGAGGATGACCGGGGCCATGTATTGTGAGATTTTGGCGAACAACCTCCTTCCCTCAGTTAGAGCATTGAAGATGGGTCGTGGATGGGTCGTCCAACATGACAGTGACCCGAAGCACACAGCAGGATAACCAAGGAGTGGCTCCATAAGGAGCATATCAAGGTTCTGGAGTGGCCTAGCCAGTCTCCAGACCTAAACCCAATAGAAAATCTTTGGAGGGAGTTCAAACTCTGTGTTTCTCAGTGACAGCCCAGTAACCTGGCTAATCTAGAGAAGATCTGTGTGAGGAATGGACCAAAATCCCTGCTGCAGTGTGTGCAAACCTGGTGAAAAACTACAGGAAACATTTGACCTCTGTAATTGCAAACAAAGGCTACTTTATCAAATATTAACATTGATTTTCACAGATGTGGAAATACTTATTTGTAGCAGTAACATACAAATAAATTATTTTTAAAAAAAATCATACATTGTGATTTCCGGATTTTTTTTTTTTTTTTTTTTATGTCTCTCACAGTGGACATGCACCTAAGATGAAAATTTCAGACCCCTCCATGATTTCTAAGTGGGAGAACTTGCAAAATCGCAGGGTGTTCAAATACTATTTCCTCACTGTATCTATATACACACGCTGAGTGAAGAATGGTGTCTGGATTTGCAGTTGTCAGTGATCAAGACTAAAGATCCAGAGTAAGATACAGTGAGGCAATACGTATTTGATCCACTGTTGATTTTGCACGTTTTCTCATCTACAAAGAATGGAGTGGTCTGTAATTTTTATCGTAGGTACACTTCAATTGTGAGAGACAGAACCTAAAAAAAAAATTCAGAAAATCAACATTGTATGACCTTTAAATATTAAGTTGCATTTTATTGCATGAAATAAGTATTTGATACAATACAAAACCTTAATATTCATACAGAAACCTTTGTTTGCAATTACATAGGTCATAGTACAGCAGATAACTGTAAGAATTGTTCAAATCCAGTTACAAGCACCAAAATTTGACTGTGTATACCTTTTGGTACATATTGTAGAAAAATAACTTTAGCCATTTGAATTTTCAATAGGGGGCCAAGTAGGGGTCAATTGAAGAATTGCACAGGGTCAAAATAAAAAAAAAAATGTTCCAATCATATTGAAAGTGATACCACATTATGTATCTGATGACAATGATTCCAAAAAGGTTTAGTTTAGGCTGTGTGTTTTGGGTCATGCTGAAGACCCAGCCATGACCATTAGTACTTTTACTAAGGGAAGGACGTTGTTTGCCAAATCTCACAATACATGACCCCATCTAACCTCTCTTCAGTACGGAGCAGTCATCCTGTCCCCTTTGCAGAAACACATCCCCAAAAATGATGTTTCCACCCCCTGTGCTTCACGGTTGTGATGGTGTTCCTGGGATTGTTCTCATTCACCAAACACAGGGAGTGAAGTTGATACCAAAAAGCTCTATTTTGGTCTTATCTGACCACATGACCTTCTCCCATGCCTCCTCTGGATCATCCAGATGGTCATTGGTGAACTTCAAACGGACCTGGACATGTGCTGGCTTGAGCAGGGGGACCTTGCTGCCCTGCAGGATTTTAAACCATGACGGCGTCATGTGTCACTAATGTAATCTTTGCGACTATGGTCCCAGCTCTCTTCAGGTCATTGACCAGGTCCTCCTGTGTAGTTCTGGGCTTTCTCAGAATCATCCTTACCCCACAAGGCGAGATCTTGCATGGAGCCCCAGACTGAGGAAGACTGACAGTCATCTTGTGTTTCTTCCATTTTCTAATAATTATGCTAACAGTTGTCTTCTCACCAGGCTGCTTGCCTGTTGTCCTGTAGCCCAGCCCAGTCTTGTGCAGGTCTACAATTTTGTCCCTGGTGTCCTTTGACAGCTCTTTGGTCTTGGCCATGGTGGATGCATTGGAGTGTGATTGATTGTGTGCACAGGTGTCTACTATACAGGTAACAAGTTCAAAAAGGTGCAGTTAATACAAGTAATGAGTGCAGAATAGGAGGGCTTCTTAAAGAAAAATTAACAGGTCTGTGAGAGCTAGAATTCTTGCTGGTTGGTAGGTGATGAAATACTTATTTCATGCAGTAAAATGCTAATAATTAAAAAAAATCAGACAATGTGATTTTCTGATTTTTAGATTTTGTCTCTCACAGTTGAAGACTACCTACGATAAAACTTACAGACCTCTCCATTCTTTGTAGGTGGGAAAACCTGCAAAATCAACAGTGGATCAAATACTTATTTGCCTCACTGTATATGTGGTGAAAGTGTTGAACTTGTAGAGAAATTCATTCATCTAAGCAGTAACATTCATGTTCTTGGCTTTTGACATCCAGAGGTATAGGAAAGAGCTTATGGAGTCATGACATTAAAGGTCAGAGGTGTTTGTTACACATATCTTTGCAAGAGAACAGAGGACCAAGACTTTTGGGTCTTGGTGCTTCTTGTCTTCCACTATGGTTGTGAGACTTGGATGTGAACCAGTGACCTAAGTCAACCACTGGATGTTTTTGATACTAGGTCTCTTTGGAGGATTCTTGGGTACCACTGGATTGACTTTGCATCAAACGAGTGGTTACTTACAGACACTCATGACATGTCGGTTGAAGAGCATGTTGTCACATCCTGTCAGCACCTGTGTTCAGTTACTCAAATAACTGCAGCACTGTGTTTCACAATACACCTTACGGTGCGATGGGACCTGGAGTAGTAAAATTTAGCCCACCCCGCCTACCTCCAGCAGCCCTGCACCACCCCAGGGGACATGCTGTGTTACAAGATGCAGGCACACACGGAACCCCCACCAAGTCAACAAAGGGACATAGCTACTGGAGGGGGACCTGCCGTGTGTAATGTTGTGAACATTACGAGCATTTATAAGACAAACGACATTTTCTCAAATTGATGAGTAGTCGCTGTGATGAACAAAAACCTGACACATCTTGAGGAACACACCAGATGGCTATGTGTTCCATTGTCCATTCATCAGATATGTGTGACTTTTTCCTCCCCTTTCTGTCTTTTCTTGCTGCTCTTTAAGGACCTTGGAGCTTTTGGACTCAGTGCTGTGTCCCCAGAGATCCAAGCATCAATGCTCAGGAGCCCTGGGATATTTGCAGCAGCGCCATCGTTGCGGGAGCCTCGCGGTCGTCCTCCGGTCCGAGCCGGCAGGACCGGAGCAGGCAGCTCTGGGATGACATCACCACGGTGGAGGAAGACTCAGGGAACTCAATGCCCTGCAGCTTCGTCTGGATGAGTCACAGAAAGTTCTTCTGAAAGAGAGAGAGTAAGAAGAAACATGTATCAACTCTAGTCTGTTATCACAGTGAATGTGCACCACCTTTATTAATCATTCATAAATGGATACATAATCATATCATCATTGCTCTTTATTTCTAATGAATCAGTGTTATCATAGTGAATGTGTACCACCTTTATTAATTATTTATAAATGGATACATAATTATACAACCCCAATTCCATTGAATTTGGGATGTTGTGTAAAATGTAAATAAAAACAGAATGCAATGATTTGGAAATCTTCTTCAATCTATACTCAACTGAATACACCACAAAGACAAGATATTTAATGTTCAAACTGATAAACTTTATTGTTTTTGTGTTGTAGCACGTGCAGAATGTGGCTTGGCATTGTCTTACTGAAATAAGCAGGGACTTCCCTGAAAAAGACATTGCTTGGATGGCAGCATGTGTTGCTCCAAAACCCGGATGTACCTTTCAGCATTGATGGTGCCATCACAGATGTGTAAGTTGCCCATGCCATGGGCACTAACCACACCCCCATACCATCACAGATGCTGACTTTTGGACTTGGGCTGGTAACAGTCTAGATGGTCTTTTTCCTCTTTTGTCCAGAGGACATGACTTCCATGATTTCCAAAAACAATTTGAAATGTGGACTCAATCAGACCACAGTACACTTCTGTTAACTGACAATGGTTTTCTGAAGTGTTCCTGAGCCCATGCAGTAAGATCCCTTACACAATGATGTCGGTTTTTAATTCAGACTGAAGCTGGGCACTGTACTCGGTTCCACCTCACACTGTACCACAGGACCCGTACGGTTGTAAAAGGTCAGAGCACCCGATTTATGTTGTTTATGTCGTACAGTGCTCACACACATTGTACGTTCAAAAACCACACGTCGGACTCTTGTTTCTAGAAGCAAACCGTAAACAGAAGCTTTTTCCAAGCTTAATTTACAAAAACTCTTGATGGGAGACATCAAAGTTTAAAACAAAAAAAAAACATTACAAGACAGGTCTGCGGTGTTTGCACAGTGCGAGAGGTGGTCGGAGATGTTAAACGCAGCTCGTTACTCCATGTATACTAAACGATGCAGGACGCGCGATTAACCTGAAACGGTTGTGATCCAAAAAATTCTCGCACAAATGAAAAATCATCTGAAAGGGCCAAAACTCGCACTGGCACCAGTAGATCATGGCAGTGTTCTATTTTATTTTGGCACCGGTTATATCAAACTGTTATGTAATTTTTTTTTCTTTTTTTTACAAATACAAAATGGCATATTTTACAAAAGCACATTTATCTGTAACACCAGCACACGACACATGTCACATTAACGTGTTGGTTTACCTAGAACAAATCAACCAATCAGCGTTAGCCGAGGCAGAATTTACCCAGAATGCCATCTGTCTGTGTTGTTACAAAACTTCAGAATTAGTGCATTATTCAACATTAAAGATATATGTTATATCTTAATTTTGCACAAATGACAGAATGACATTAATGGAGTTATTCTATCAGTATTCATTTCATTTATACACTGCTGTTGCTTTGATGCTTCCCAAAAGCGATTGTTATGTTAAAACTCAAATCAGTTTGTTTAGTAGTTGCACGTGTACCGGAGACAATACTGGAATTTATCAGTTATCTGTAAATCCGATACATTTTTGGGTGTTTCATCGTTTTAGCTTTATTGAAGATAACTTTTCAGTTATCTGTTTCTGTTATCGAAGTTAATTTTTTGGTTATCTGTGCCCACCATGGGTTGTTAGAAGGAAAGGTGATGTAACACAGTGGTAAAGATACCACTGTCCCCAGCTTTTTGAAACATGTTGCAGGCATCCATTTCAAAATGAGCAAATATTTGCATAAAAACAAAGTTTATCAGGTTGGAACATTAAATATCTTGTCTTAGTGGTGTGTTCAATTGAATATAGGTTGAAGAGGATTTGCTAATCATTGTATTCTGTTTTTATTTACATTTCACACCAACGTCCCAACTTTATGTGGAAATGGGTGTGTAATTGCTCTTTATTTCTAATGAGTATTATCACAGTGACCGTGCACCCCTTTATTAATTATTAATAAATAGATACATAATTATAATTGGGCTTTATTTCTAATGAATCAGTGCTATCACAGTGAACATGCACCCCCTTTATTAATTATTTATAAATGGATACATAATCATAATTACTCATTGTTTATAACTAGCGTGTGCCCATGGGGATCCACGGTCTCCAGATCGGGTAGTGTTTATAAAATAGGTAGTTCACATTTTTTAGAGTGGTATTAGATTGTGCAAAGTTTCTATAATGAGTTGGAATTGTGTATTAGTCCACAGTGAGTTAGAAACTTTAGACCTTTTAGTTTTTAGAAGAACTCAACCCTTTTTTCCTGTTCATTTCTTAATTGCTAAATGTTATTTTGCTGTCTTAATGTATTTATAATTATTTAGGTTCTTCTTGTCATATACGCTGTTATATATTATTATATTATTATTTTTATTGTATTATCCTCATCATCATCATTATTTTCATTTTATTATCACTTTTTTATTTTGTCGTTTGATCTTTATTTGTACCACAATGGAATGTTTTCAATTTCTTGTGTCATCCATGGATTTTAACATATTTACAATTATATTATGTACTTACATTGAACTACCAAATAAATCATGCACATATGCACACTTTTACTATACAGTGGAACCTCGTTTTAGAACTATGGTTCCTAAATGTTGTTCTTAAACCGAAACCAATTTTTCCATAAGAAACAATTTGAAATTGATAATCTGTTCTGGCCCCAAAAGAACACTCTTTTTACCTTCATGACAGCATTTCATGCATAAAAGGCAAACAAAATACAAAGAATATACATACTATTCATAAAAAATCCTGTACAGTAATTATAATAAAATAGACTATTTGAATTCACATTACCTGTAAGAAGACGTACATGGGTGTAAAGGGATGGATGTTTACTGTCTGTTAGGACGTTTCACTGCACAAAAAGCCAGATTATTCCAGGTGTCTGTTATAAAAAATAAAAAAAAAGTCCAAACTAGAGCATCGCACTCCTAGAGCACAAACATCCTAATGAATCAGATGCCTCTGTTGCAGTGAAACTCTAGTTGGATTTAATGTTGTGTGCTAACAGCATTAGCAATTTTATCAGTTGTCAGTATCTTCACCCATTAACGCCACTTAATGTATTATTACTGGAAATAATATGTGGCTCTTAACTTTTAATGTCTACAATAAAGCAAACTGTTAGGAGATCCCCAAAAATACGAGGTCTGTCCATAAAGTATCGTACCTTTTATTTTTTTCAAAACTATATGGATTTCATTCATATGTTTTTACGTCAGACATGCTTGAACCCTTGTGCGCATGCGTGAGTTTTTCCACGCCTGTCGGTGACGTCATTCGCCTGTGAGCACGCCTTGTGGAAGGAGTGGTCCCGCCCCCTCGTCAGATTTTTATTGTCTGGAAATGGCGGAATGAAAAGGACTTTTTTTCCATCAGAATTTTTTCAGAAGCTGTTAGAGACTGGCACCTGGAAACCATTCGAAAAATTTATCTGTCTTTCAGTGAAAATGTTACGGGCTTCACAGAGAATAAGGACTTTAACTACAGGTTTAAGGACCCCTTTAAGGATGGTCGGTGCGCCGCGCTGCGAGCTGCGACGATGCGGCACAAACCACTGGATCATTTCTAAGCTGATAGCTCTGTGGATACGAGACTGTCGTGTGCTCTTTCTCTGGTTATCACAAGACCTGAACATCAGCCATTTTCCGGCAGATTTCACTTTTAACAACAGATTTTGTCATGGAAAGCCACGCGGAAGCTTCGCGCGTCACGACCGATTCGCTGATGAAGCGAGACAAAGGAACACCTCCGTTTCGGAGTGTTAGAGGACAAGTTGGGACATGTCCAGCTCTCCACAAGTTCTTTTATACTCACTCGACTGGTAAGCACTGAAAGCCGAGATAGACATGTCCCAACTTGTGTCACTGTTGTTAGCTAATATCCATAATTTCTCCAAAAATATTAATGCTATCAACTTTCCTTTTTTTTACATTTATCCTTGACCCAAAATATGTAAGTATACCACATGGCAAATGTCAGCTCTCACCAGTTTGTCCATGATCGAATATGCACGCACACAGAGCTTTTTGTTTTTTCTGCTTTCTGCTGCAAGCAGGTACTTTTAATTTTACACACCTACAAACAGAGACGGTGGTGGAAGACATCAAATGCACTAGTTTTCACTCATGGTAATGAAAACATGACACTTCACTGACTAAACTAATTGAACTACAAAAACACAATGAATCAATATCGCTAACAACACTGTTAAACTAACATGAACCACAATAACATTTAAAATCCCAAAACCTTGAACTCCCATGGTGCATTGCAGCACAATGTCCATTGTTTACTGTTGTTAGCTAATATTGCTATTTTCTTCAAAAATATTAGTCCAATCAACTTTCCATTTTTGCAGCGTTCATCCTTTGATCCAAAATACATAAGCATACCAAACAGCAAATGTCAGCTCTTCCCAGTTTCTCCGTGATCAAAGCCAAAAGCATGCACGCATACACATGCACAGAGGCCACTTGGCTGTTATAATAGAGATTTGTTGACAAACTGGAGATGCAGAGTTAGTAGAAGTTAGTATGCAGGAAGATAAATCGGTGTTATCACAGTGAATGTGCACCACTTTTATTATTCAATTCATTCATTCATTCATGATGTGAAGAAGTAGTGGCTGTACTCCGAGTCCCTCCAGGATAATTGAGCTTCTCACCCTGTCCAGCAGTATAAGCCCAGATACCTGAAGGAGGAATCTCATTTCTGCCACTTGTATCCATGAGCTTATTCTTTCAGTCTTTACTCAAAGGGTCGTGACCATAGGTGAGGATAGGAGCGCAAATTGACTGGTAAATTTCTCCAGTATACCCCTACTCGTGAACAACACCCCAAGATACTTAAACTCCTCCACTTGGGGCAGTAACTCTCCCCTAACCCAAAGAGGGCAATCCACTGTTTTCCAACAGAGGACCATGGTCTCAGATTTAGAGGTGCTGATTCTCATCCCACTCGCTTCACACTTGGCCTCAAACCTGCTCAGTGCGCATCGGAGGTCACTGTCTGATGGAGCCAACAGAACCACATCATATGCAAAAAGCAGAGTTGCAACTCTGAGGTCACCCAACTGGACACCATCCAGCCCCTGACTGTGCCTTAAAATTCTGTCCATAAACAGCACAAACAGGATTGGTGAAAAGGGGCAGTCCTGGCAGAGTCCAACACCCACCAGAAACAGGTCTGATGTAATGCAGAGAATGCAGACACAGCTCCTCATTTGGTCATATAGAGACCGGATCGCTCGTTGCACCAAATCTGGTGTCGCCGACCGAGCGGTCTCCCCTAAAAATTGGTCCGCCCTGCCTTCACTGTGCCTTCACTGCGCATGCGTCTGAGTCTGACTCTCTATACCCAAAATGATCAAAGGGAATAATGTAATTATTAACCATCAGATGACAAAATAAAACCTCTTAAATCATTGTAAAGTCAGTTTTAAGCAGAAACAAGGTGATAATCGGTGAACCGCAGCTGACACTGAGAAATGATGCATGTGCAGTAAAGGCAGGGCTAACTGATTTTGGGGGGGGGACTGCTTAGTCAACGATACCAGTACCCCGTATTCCTGCAGCACCCCCACAAGATATCCTGAGGGACCCCCGTCATGCACCTTTTCCAAATCCACAAAACACATCTAGACTGGTTGGTCATACACCGCAGACCCCTCTAATATCCTTGGAAGGATAAAAAGCTGGTCCGTTGTTTGATGACCAGGACGAAACCCACATTGCTACTCCTGAATCTTGAGTTTCACCATTATTGATCATTCATAAAAGGATACAAATTCATAATTACTCATTTGGAATTATGTGTCCCCACTGGCTCGGTAAAGTGGGTGTTACAATCTCTTGGAGTGTCAACCAAGACAGCAGCTTGGGAGGTGGTGTGCGCGCCTGTGTGTGTGGGGGGTGGGGGGGTGGGGTGGGGGGTCGTCCTGAAGTTGCATCATCAGCCACACGATCAGGGTCACCTCGACTGAAAATCAGATTCACGGCACAAACGGTGAGACAGACAACCATACAGGCCTCAGTGAGGATGGGAAAGGAGTCATCCAAAATGAGAGCAGGAAGAATTCGAGGTCAGAATATGAAGCCGATGGTCAGGGCAGGCAAGAGACCTTCATGACTTGACTCAGGGCTTTTTCAGCATAGGACTGATCTTGAGGTGTGCAGGGAGAACATGTGAATGAACAGAAAGGTACAGAAACTAAACAGGACATCATCGCACTCAGACACTTGAGCCATGTGTCTGGTTATTGAAAATCTTTGTGTTTTTGTGTGTTATACAGAGACAAGCTTACTCTGAGTCGAAACATTGAACGTTTGGAGGCCGAGCTCAGTCAGTGGAAACTGAAATATGAGGAGCTTACCAAGAGCAAACAGGAGGCCCTCAAACAGGTGAGACCCATCAAACCCGTAGGCTGGATACACACCGAGCACTGGAGACGCTACTGTTGGTATAATCCTAAACAAATCTAACTGGTGGAATTTCTGACACGCACACACAAGCCTTCATTTTTTAAATTTTATTTTCTAGCTGTTGTGATTTTTTTTTTCTTTCTTAAAGATGAACATAAGATCATTTGTGTTGCTAAACTGCAGTCATCTCCACAAGTAACAAGGAGACAGAGCTTGTAATTTAGTGTCTGTGCACCACCACAATGGATTTGAAATGAAATGACCCACATGTTCTTGTAGTGTCGACTTTCAGCTCTTCCAAAAAATCACTTAATCATTTTGAAATTCATTTTTTAACACCCTTTATTTGCAAAGGCCATACGTAATGGAGCACACCAGATATAAGGATTATGGTTCACACAACCATCACTTTTATAGTCTGTTTTCTTGACAAGTCCGGAGATAAATACATGAGCATTTGGTACTGTATAGTATCTCTGTCTGGAGTCAGCAGTTCCACAAATTCTATATGACTGTGCAAGAAGGAAAGTAGTGAGGGAAGCCACCAAGCCACCCATGACTGAATAAGATAAAGGCTTCTGTGGCTGTGAGTCCAGAATTTATGCATAGCTAGAGTTTTGTATGTTAATCACCGATTTTCCAGCTTCATGGTGGAGTGGAGCAGAAAAGGATTTTCTTTAAAAGATGATCTGATAATTGATCTCCAGTTTGCCAGAAGGCACATGGGAGACTCAAACTTAGATTTGATAAGTTTTCTGATGTTAAAAATCCTTTAGTTACAAAATGTTATTAGATTTGCACAATGTCACTTAGATTTTGAGAACTGCCAACTCCATGTGACTTTACGACTGCCATACTCTGTTTGGTACTGTTTGCTGCCTCGTCTATTAAAAAAACGTCTGTAAAAGTGAGAATTTATGTTAACAATAATCGTGACAGTTAGTTTGTTCCATTACTTGTCACCTGTGAAAATGGTGGAACTTTGTATCAAAATAGCTGTTTTGTCTAAAAGGTGAACGTGATGTTGTTAAACCCTTTGTCCTAAAGCTGAAAGTCGACACCGCAAGAACATGTAGATTGTTTGTATAGAGGCAAAAATTACAAAAATGGTCTGTTCCGGCACTTGTCGAGCTGACTGCATCTTGGTGTTTTCTGTGTGCATGTCAGCAGAGGAGAATGGAACATAGCTCATGTTTTGGCAGTGTTTCCCCACTTGGGGGCAGTCTGGGGCTGCAGGGAGGATGCAACAGCAGCTCTCTTATGCAGATATGCTTCAGAATCCTGGAGATGAGTATCTCTGGAAATGAGCCATGTGTTTACTGTCAGAAGTCATCATCTTTTGAAATAGTCTATTTCATCACCAGTGCAGACATTTTAGTTTGTTCATATCAAGCTGTACAGATGAGCAGCTCAGAGTAGTTATAACTGTTCATAGGTATGTTTGAGTTCACCAAAGTCTGGCCTGAATGGGCCTTGTCTTGGGTATCAAACTCAAGAATGTGTCAACAATACAGAATGTATGTGTATTCTAAAAGGTTACTGGAACAGGCTTGTGACTAGAGCAATAGCTCATAGGTTCAGTTCTCCAATCTATACTGGCTCAGTCAAGGCCTGGGTTAACAACGACCACCATGGGTGCTGTTGTCCAGTAGGTCTAGGACGATATTAGGCTGCTGTTGGGCAACGAAGAAGAGGCAGAGTATGTGTCTGAAGGCAGAAGGAGAGGAGCAAAGCTAGAATTGTCGAAGTTGGAGTTGGGACTTTGAATGTTGACACTATGACTTGTAAAGGGAGAAAGCTGGCTGGAGGATGGAAGCAGAAATGTTGTTAAGAGTGTGTTGAAGATTGAGTGAATATCTGACAGGGTGATGAGTGAAAATTTGGAAATTGAAAGGATGATGATGAGTGTCATCAATGCATATGCCCCACAGGTTGGTTTTCAGATCACAGCGAAAGATTTCTGGAGTGAGTTAGATGAAGTGGTGGAGAGTGAACCCAAGCATGAAAGAGTGGTGATTGGAGCAGACTTCAGTAGGCATGTTGGTGACGGGAACAGAGGTGATACGGAAGTAATTGGTAGATGTGATATCGACAGGAATATGGAAGGACAGATTGGTGAAAGATTTTACAAAAGGATGGAATACTTAAGAAGGAGGAGTCTAGGGTGATGGATAAGAGTAGCAGAAGGTGCACACAGGTGGACTACATTCTTTGTTTCTGATGCAGCCTAAAAGAAATTGGAGACTGTAAGGTGGTGGCAGGGGAGAATGTATCTCGACAGCATTGAGTGGTGGTTTGAAGGGTGGCTTTGGAGGTGAAGACGAAGACAGTGAGTGCTGAACCAAGTATCAGATGGTGGAAGAACACTGTTGTGTGAAATTCAGGGAGGAGGTGAAAGAGACACTGGATGGTAGTGGAGTCATTCAACAATTACTGCAGATGTAATGTGAGGGATGTGACATCTAGACAGAGGAATGAAGACAAACAGACTTGGTGGTGGAATGAAGATGTTCAGGAAAGTATAAGAATTAAAAGGTTACCCAAAAAAAATTTGAATAGTTGGAGTAATGATAAAAGTAGACACTAGTACAAGGAGATGCAGCATAAGTTACAAAACCTAAGGGAAAGGCATAAATAGGTAAAGATCTGCACGTAGAAATATGATTTCATGCAGAGAAAGCATGACAGATGCAATGTTTGTTCTGATGGAGAAGTACAGAGATTCCAGAAGGAGTTACATTGTGTGTTTGTGGATTTAGAGAAAGCTTAAGACAGGTGCCAAGAGAATAGGAAGTCTGGAGTGGCAGAGAAGTATGTGAGGGTACTGCAGGATATGTACAAGGATAGTGTGACAGCGGTGAGATGCGCAGTAGAAATGACAGATTAATTCCAGGTGGAGGTGGGATTATGTCAAGGATCGGTTCTGAGTCCTTTCTTGTCCACAGTGGTGATGGACAGGTTGATGGATCAGATCAGACAGGAGTTTCCATGGACTATGATGTTTTTAGAGAGCAGGTTGAGTCGAGCCTGGAGATGAGGAGATGCACTGTGGAGAAGGGGAATGAAAATGAGTAGGAGCAAGATTGACTACATGTGTATAAATGACCCTGGTGGAATAGTTCCGTAACAAGGAGTAGAGGTGGTGAAAGTAGATGAGTTTAAATATTGAAATCAACTGTCCAAAGTAATGGAGAGAGTGGTAGAGAGGTGAAGAAGAGAGTGCAGGCAGGGTGGAGAAAGGTGACATCAGTGATTTTTGACCAAAGAATATCTGCAAGAGTGAAGAGGAAAGATGGAAGACAGTAGTGAGACCAGCTGTGTTGTACGGCTTAGAGACAGTGGCACTAATAAAAGATAGGAGGCAGAGCTGAATATGCTGTGATTTTCTTTTGAAGAGATGAGAATGGACAGGATTCAGAGTGAACATATCAGAAAGACAGCACAGGTAGGACAGTTTGGAGACAAAGTCGACAGATAAGATTGAGATGGCTTGGGCGTGTGCAGAGGAGGGTCTCAGGGTATATAGGGAGAAGGATGCTGAGGATGGAGCTACCAGGCAGCAGGAGAAGAGGGAGGCCAAAGAGGAGGTTTATGGATGTGCTGAGGGAGGACACGAAGGTGGTTGTTGAGACAGAAGAAGACACAAGGACAGGGTGAGATGGAAATGATTGAACTGTTGTGGAGCCCCCTAACGAGAACAATGAGCAAAAGCAGATTGTCTTTCATAAGTAGGGTCCTCTAATAATGTTTAGCACATCCTGAAACACCAACTCACCTGCAGCCTTTAATGTAAATTTCAACCCAAAAAAACACATCGCATCTTAATCCCGAGGTGGAGTTCACAAGTTAATTCATTTCCTAACGCTGTCAGATCTATAGCTTTTAATAGCTATTTGTTTTCTTTTCACGCTTTCCAATGCTGTCCAGCTGAACCTACTGAAGGAAATGCACCAGGACGAACTCGGACGCATATCTGAAGATTTGGAGGATGAACTAGGAGCTCGAACCAGTATGGACAAGAAATTGGCAGAACTGCGAGCAGAGGTGAGGAAACGGACGATCTAAGAATGAGGCACAGGATGCAGGAACTGCTGACATCACTGAGGAGGAAGAAATGAAGGGAACCCATGGTGCTGTGAGGAGGACTGGCATGTACATCTGGACTCGTAGAGGCAACCTATGCTTTAGTCTATTAGCAGGGCAGACCCCAGGATTATAAAGCAGGCATTGTGTAAGGCCGGGTTCACACGGCAGGATAATTAGGCCAATATCGGACCCGATCTTCCCCTTCCGACAATCTTAAGGATGCCCCGACAATCGTGATGATGCTAAAGATAATCTTATCTGATATTCCTCCCGTGTGTGGTGTGTTAAGAGCGCTCTGATGTGCTCTGAAGGATGTCAGGAGCGCTCCAATCGCAAATCGGGGATATTCAACATGGATTTTTTTGGCCCGATATTGCAGCGTGTGTTGTGTCCTCCAACCAAAACGAGCACGCAGCCTGCTGAATGTGACGTGTAGCCAATCGGAAAGCGAGGTGACGGACGTGCGGAGCGGAAAATAAAATCAAAACAGCTGTTCTGACTTACCAGAAAGTCCGGTGGTCGCGCTGTCTCCACTCCTTTAAAGAACGCCTTTTCTTTTCATTTTGTATTATTTTTTTCCCCTCTGTTTTAAATAGTCCACAAAGTACCTCCGTTTGTTTACTCTGAAGTCACGTTTAATCTCAAGAGACTTTGTGAGATTTCCTGTCTGAGCCGTGAATGTTTGTGTGTGAAATCTGTTCGTGTGTGGTGGTGTGTTCTTACCGTGTGGCTGAACACCACATACTGTATGACCAACCTGTTAGATCCATGATTTTTTAATCTTCACGTGTGTGGTCTCTCAGGTTTTGGAAACCCAAAGATCATTTAAAATCCTGTCGTGTGAACCAGGCTCAACTCTTCTGAAGAAAATTCATCAGGCTGATTAATGGTGTTGGGGTTGGTATTCAAAAGTGTAACATATTACATATTACTCACTACTTTAAAAAATATTTCACTTCCGTATTCTCTGTGGAAAGTAACTTGTTCCATTACTCGTTCCTTTTGAGTTACTCAGGAACGTGATCACATTAGCTACAAGCGACAGAGGCAAAGTGACATCTTGCCGTTCATTTTCAGTCAGAGTGGGTGTTTTGCAGCGGCAAGAGACAATGGTCGCTCTGCCGCCAGCTAGGTGGAGCCAAAATAGACCAGAAGTCTAATTTACGCAAATAGCGACGCGGTGATTGCCAAGCACAGTAAACAGGCAGCGTAACGCCAGCTGTTTGCTTGAACAAAATAGCCCAAGATGGTGACAAATGCTCCGAAACGGCTGTCTTTCTGTATAAGTCTAAAGGCCCCGTCACACTTCGTACGAAATGAACATGAGCCAAGCCGATTCAGGCGGAATGTCTAAACAGCCACAATTTCTGATACATCTACGAGGGGAATAAGAATTTCGTCGGACAGCTGTCTGCATACCCAGACTGCGCTCAGCCCCAACTCAGTCGTGCACAATTCTGTGTGCATCAGCTCTCGACTGCAGTCCAAATGTAGTTACAACATAGTACAAATACCAAGAATGCTGTTGAATTGCAGTAAGAATATTACGAATACACCTTGAATGCTGTATAACTGAGGTTTGCACGCCACCCGAAGTCTGGGTGGAGGGAAATTAAGGGGAGGGGCATGGCAAAGCGAGTGCTGCAGTCCACTGTCTTTTGGAGACCTGCCGTGTGTCTCTGTTGGATGTTGAATGACATCCAACCTATGAAATGATGACATGTAAACCAGGGCCCACTGGCTATCACATCACTGCAGTGCATGTACACCTGTGATCAGGTTACTGTGGCCATTAGATCACTGACACGTACATGCGTCATTACCCGGTGCAGCAATGATAGCCCCCAGCCCACAATGCATCACAGTACACCCACAGTCAGGAGGACTGTCCTGGACTACATGTATCAGGCCATATACTGGATATCATATGTAATTCTGAGAAGTGTCAAGGCAGATGCTGATATGAAAGTATTACACATCGGCCTACCAGCCCGTCCGTTGCTTGTGCCCCCCCCCCCCCCCCAAAGTCACTCTCCCTGCCTCTCATGGTCTTCCCCACCCCAGATATGACCTGATCACACCATGGTCCTCGCATGTGTGTGGTGCCAGTCAGACAATGCTGCACATTTCAGACTCTCTGAACTGTGTGATTGGGTGTCCTGTTGTCCAGCTGCTGCAAGCACCCATGGGGTGGATGGTACTGTGTGGAAGATCCCTGACAATTGGTGTTGTTGAATATGACTCTTTACATCCTTACTGCTGGTCTTTGTGCTGTATTCAACTGAATATAGGTTGAAGAGGATTTTCAAATCATTGTATTCTGTTTTATTTACATTTTACACAACATCCAACTTCATTGGAATTGGGGTTGTAGTTAGACCGCAGTCAGGCTGCAGTTAGAGTCCACCTCGACTGCTGTTCCATATTTTTCCACTTTGACTGCACCACAAGTGTTTTGTACATGAGCAAAACATTTGGGCGGCCGCACGACTGAGAATGCTGTCCGACGTAAGCGAATGCACCTTGACACTTCCGGAATGTGGGTTGAATTTTCATTCTGAGGGATTTGGGCTCAGTCGGCCTCTAGTGTGATGGGGGTATAATGTTTCACTTGAATTAATTAACAAGCATTTCAGGACAACATGGGAATGATGAATGAAGCGCTTTTTACCAAGTTTTGCATCCAACTTGAAATAACTTTTATTCCACAGAAGCATGCACTGTCCATTGAATATTCCATTGTAATGTACACCAACAAAGTAATGCGGTCCACAAACACTGTTGATGAATATTGCATTTTGAGGGTTATTAAAAGGAAACATTGACAGTTGCATGATTGAAGAGTATGAAAAAATACCTGAGTTAATTCTTCCTTTGAAACAATCTGTAGCTTGTTACCAGACCCCCCCACCCCCCCCCACCCGCTAACAATCATGACAAATAGACACCAGTGTAAATGCAAATATGATCTGCAGCTTTCTTGTAGACTGTTTTGAGACAAATCTCCTGTCACAGACTGAACATAACGAAAAAGCTCAAACTGATGTCTGAATGTAGCTGTTATAGATGTCAGCCTACATTTGAGTGGCCTGTTTGAGTGGGTCCTCTGTGATCATTCCCACTGCAGACACCACTGATATGTTGAGGTGCACTTTGGAAGTGTATTTTGGATTACCAACATGCACTGCTGCCTGGGAGAGCACACACTGTATTGCACTCCAGCTTGAAATATATTTTCAGCTGAGTACGTACACCCACCAGGTTTTTGGTTTTCACACCACTTATGATTGGGATGCACGAAAGCACGGCTTGGTTTTTTCACAACCTCATCCGAAAAAAACTTGGTATACTATGGAAAATGCCGCCCCCCCCCCCCCCCCCCAAAAAAAAAAAAAAAAAAATCTGCACTGAATCTTACATTTACTTTGATTTCATTTCAGACAGAATAAACCATAGATAATTCAGTTTTGCGCGTTCAGCTTCATTTCACTTTTACCAGAGGCCATCAAATATGGCTATCGAGTATTGCGAAGGCTTTGCATCCATCCTTTTGTTTGTGCTCAGCATAGGTCCTGTCCTATTACTGCCAGAGTCTTCAAATTTACAGGCAACATTCTTGGGACACAGACCTTGGACAAGTTCAAAGATGGCTAACCTTGACCTATTTTAAGAGGTCAAAATGTCACATTCTGTTTCAGTCTGTTCAGTTTTGTTTTGAGTGGCAGGCATGACAGCTAATCAGAGTAGAGCTGCACTGTGACAACAGTGGCAGGTCTCTCCAAAATCACTTTGTTTGTGTGTTTATATACATGTTTCTTATATATTACGTAAAGGCTAGTGAGAAATAAACACTTGTAAAACTGAAAATGCTGTTTTGGAACCTAATAACACCTCTGAACTTATTTACAAGACATTTCGCAGATGTTAGTATGCATACTAGCATCTGCCTACTCTGATATTTCCAGTTTGTCAACAAATCCCATTATAGAGCAAGTGGCCTCTGTGTGCGTAATGCTTGCGTGTGTTGTGCGTATGGCTTCGATCACAGAGAAACTGGAAGAGCTGACATTTGCTGTTAGGTATGCTTATGTATTTTGGATCAAAGGATGAACGCTGCAAAAATGGAAAGTTGATTGGACTAATATTTTTGGAGAAATTACCAATATTAGCTAACAACAGTGAACAATGGACATTGTGCCACATTGCACCGTGGGGGTTCAGGGTTTTGGGGTTTTAAATGTTATTGTGGTTCATGTTCATTAATGTTATTGGTTTATTGTGTTTTTGTAGTTCAGTTAGTTAATGAGTTTGGTTCAGTGTTATGTTTCATTGCCATGAGTGAGACGTGTAGTGCATTTGATGTCTTCTGCCATTGTGTCTGTTTGTGGTGGTATATAAATAAAAGCCTGCTTGCGGCAGAATTCAGAAAAGCCCAAAAGGGCATGCATGTGTATAACTTCAATCACGGATTAATTGTGGAGAGCTGACGCTTGCCATTTGGTATGCTTGTGCAATTTGGGTCAAGCATGAACACTGCGAAAAAGGAACATTGATAGGACGAATATTTTGGGAGAAACTACGAATCTTAGCTAACAACACTGAACAATGGACATTGATCATTACATTCTGGACTTGCACGCTATTCTAGCAAGGGATGTTATATTATCTGTATCTTAAAAGTGTGTGTGCATGATTTTATTTAGTAAGTTTAATGTAAGTGCATAATATTATATGTGTATAATATAATATGTTAAAAATATATGGATGACACAAGAAAGTGAAACACTTATTTCCATTGTGGCCCATTTCAGAATCAAATGACAAAGTAGAAATAATAATAAAATAAACAATATAAAAATAATGCTGATAACAATAACAATTATAACATTATAACAACATTATGAATAATGATGATGATGATAATAATGATAATAATTACAAGAGCAATCTGAGATTTCGGACGTCCGCCAATCCGGATCCTTTCCAATAGCACCAACTAAAGATAAAATAAAAAGAACAGTATGAAAAAACACACATAAAAGCATAATAAGAGCATCCAAATAGAATAAAAATAGACAAAAAAGTGTCAAAGCAATTGTGTGCAAAAAGCTGCCTGAACAAGTACGTTTTTAACTTAGCTTTAAACAGAGGCAAAC
The DNA here is from genome assembly GCF_902500255.1 of Thalassophryne amazonica. Taxonomy (NCBI): domain Eukaryota; kingdom Metazoa; phylum Chordata; class Actinopteri; order Batrachoidiformes; family Batrachoididae; genus Thalassophryne; species Thalassophryne amazonica. The sequence goes on from NC_047104.1 coordinate 17,422,106, forward strand.
TATTAATGGACCTCAGTTCAGGAGGTAATGCATTCCACAACTTAGGACCTGCTACTGCAAAAGAACGGTCTCTCCATTGTTGAACCTGGACCTGGGAACCTCCTGAAAGTTTTGGTCAGCACACTGAAGTGCTCTGACAGGGTGTGTGTTTTTAACAGGTCACATAAATAAATAAGAGGTGCAATGCCATTTACAGCTTTAAAAACAAACATTAACAGTTTAAAATCAACTCTAAAACGGACTGGAAGGCAGTGCAGGGAATAAAGTACAGGAGTGATGTGGCTGTGCTTCCTGGTGTTGGTCAACAGGCGAGCAGCAACATTCTGGACCAGTTGGAGTCGATTTAGGGAGCCTAGAGTGATACCAACATAGAGTGCATTGCAATAGTCAATCCGGGAGCTGATAAAAGCATGCATAGCCTTTTGAAGGTTCTTTTGGCTTAGAAAGGGTTTGACTTTTGCCAAGAGTCTCAGCTGGAAAAAAACTGGCTCTTACCACACTGTCAATTTGTTTCTCAAATTTTAAACAGTCGTCAAACAGCACACCAAGGTTCCTTACCACAGCCCTACGATAAGGAGCCAGGGAGCCAAGATCTGGGTCAGAGTTAGTTTTAGCTCCAAACAGAATACACTCTGTTTTGGCTTCATTAAGGTGCAGAAAATTCTGAGCCAGCCAGTCCTTAATATCCTTAAGAGTTATGTATGGAGTCCAAAGCACTTGTATTATTAGGCACAACTGGCATATAAATCTGAAGGTCATCAGCATAAAAATGAAACTGAAGATTGTATTTAGTGATGACTGAACTCAGTGGAAGCATGTACAAAGAGAACAAAAGCGGTCCAAGGATACTGCCCTAGGGGAACACCAGTGGTCAGAGGAACTGTGGAGGAGGAGAGGTCATTAACCATCACCCTGAAAGTCCTGTTGGTCAAATAAGACTGAAACCACTCCAGGACAGTCTCCCGGAGGCCAACCTGCTGGGACAGATGTGTGAGGAGGATTGAGTGGTCCACAGTTAAACGCAGCTATTAGATCCAACATCACCAGCTGCACAGGTTTCTTAGAGTCCAACGATAAAAGAATGTCATTTTGTACTTTTAAAAGCGCTGACTCAGTGCTATGTGAGATCTAAAACTCGAGTGAAATTTATCTAAAACAGAGTTGTGTTCTAAAAACAATTGCAACTGATTAAAAACAACTTTCTAAAACCTTAGATAAAAACGATAAGTTGATACTGGTCTAAAATGAGATAAAACTAAGGGATCTAGGTTGGGCTTTTAAGAGAGGCCTAACTACAGCATGTTTAAAATGGGCTGGAACTGTCCCGGAGCTGAGGCAGCTATTGATAAAGAGAGCAAGCTCGGACCCACACTGTTAAAAACCTCTTTAAAAACCTTTCCTGGAATAGTGTCCAATGAGCCAGTAAGTAGGTGCATCTGTGGTGCAAATTTGGTGAGAATCCATGAAGTAGTTTTGACGTAATCCTTCAAAATTTATATAAAGTGAAATCTTGATCCAGAATCCGTATCCAGATCACCTCCAAAATTCAGTGCAGTCTTCCATGCCCCAATATCTATCTGTGGTGCAAATTTGATGAGAATCCATGAAGTTGTTTTGAAATAATCATTCAAAGCCCATATGACGGGAAATCTTGATCCAGAATCCGTATCCAGATCTGGATCACCTACAAAATTCAGTGTAATCTTCCATGCCGTAATATCTATCGGTGGTGCAGATTTGGTGAGAATCTATGAAGTAGTTTTGACGTAATCCTTCAAGTGAAATCTTGATCAAGGATCCAGATCTGGATCACCTCCAAAATTTACTGTCATCTTCCAAAGCCTAATATATTATGTGGTGAAAATTTGGTGAGAATCTGTGAAGTAATTTTGACGTAATCCTTTAAAGCCTATATAAGGTGAAACTTGATCCACAATCCGGACTCCGTTTCGGATCACTTCCAGAATTCATTGTAGTCTTCCATGCCCTTAATATCTATCCTTTTACCAAAACTGGAGCAACCTTTAACTTTTGACCCTGTACCAACGGAAAGTGACCTTTCCTCAGCATTTTTACTATTTCTTACCCCATAACTCCAAAGACGTCAGTTCATAGATGGTCCAAACTATGCCTTTTTGAAATCTTTATGATCAGACAAATATGGAACACCTTTCATATAATTTGAGTATTTTTAAGTTTTGACCTTTGTGTAATCTTCAATTGACCTCTACCTGGCTGCCATTGAGAATTCAAGTGGACACTCTGCTTTTTCAAAAGAGTTATGTCTAAGGAGTATTTGTGCCAAATTTGGTGCTTACATGACCATTTGAAGGATTCCTCTGTAAATATTCACTTATCTGCTGCACTATTGGGAAAACATGTCAAGCACAAGAAGATGGAGTTATATTCACAAATGCCACTTATAACGTTACTTTGTAAAGACCAAGCTTTAATCTTGTCCAGGAGTGGCATCTACTTCTCTTTACTCTGAGGCATCTAGGTTGGACACCGTGTGTTCCGGGCCAGAGACAGGACCATCCACACCAGCAGTGGGCATGAAGGGCTGAAATGGTTCTTGTTACCGATGACCTCAGCAGATTTAATCTTTATTTAACCAGGTTTTTCTATTGAGATCAGCATCTCTTTGCAAGGGAGATCTGGGCAATTATAAAGTTTCCAATTCATCTAACCTGCATGTCTTTAAATGTGGGAGGAAACCAGAGCACCCGGAGGAAACCCACACAAACATGGGGAGAACATGCAAACTCCACACAGAAAGACAACAGGTGTGATTCGATCCCATGACCTTCTTGCTGTGAGGCAACAGTGCTAAGCAGTAAGTCATCATGCTGCCAATGATTGGGACTTAGTTAAGTAAAGGGAAGAGCTTATCAGTAAAACCACCTGCTGAGGAGACTGGTTGCTAGGAAAACCTGCACCATCTTGGCCCTTCATCGCACACTTCATGCCCACACCGATCCAGACTGTTATTAGCAAGAAGTCCAAACGCATGTGTCCTGTCTTGGTATGAGGTTGTGTCAGTGCTCTTGGCAAATGTCATTTATGCTTCTGTGATGGCAGCATTAATGCAGAAAAGCACATTGAGATTTTAGAGCAAAATATGTGGCCTTCAAGACAACAACTTTCCAAGGTTGTCCATGCATGGTTCAAATAGATGATGCAATACCACATTCTGCCACACACACATTACAATAGCATAGCTGCATGAGAAGAGCATGCAGGTACTGGTCTGCCTGCTGGCCTGTCTTGTCTCAGTAGAGAATGTGTGGAGGATTTGAAATGAAAAATGCAATAATGACCAACTCATACGCATGGACACATTAAGACGAGTTTGCAAGGAGAATGGGACAAAATAACATCTGAAACGTTTCAACGCTTGGTATCCTCAATGATGAAGCATGTTTTAAGTGGCAACATGACAGTGATAAATGCTTCAGCACCACACCATTTTTATAAAACTTATTTATTTATTTTGGTTCTGTTGCATTAATAAATGAAATGAAGTTGACCGAAAAAAATTAAATAAAAAAACATGAAATATGTTTGGTTGTACTGTCTGCATTGAAATAAAAAGAACGCAGTGCTAAAATACCCTTGGTAGTATGAGCATTGTCTTCTTTTTAATTTAATTTGCAGTTGTTTATTGCTATCTGTGCTATATATATATATATATATATATATATATTCTGCACGTGTTACAAACAGCATGGCTTCATAGTAAAAGAGTGCGGGTATTAGACTGGCCTGCCTGCAGTCCAGACCTGTCGCCCATTGAAAATGTGTGGCGCATTATGAAGTGCAAATACGGCAACAGAGACCCCGGACTGTTGAACACTGAAGTCGTACATCAAGTAAGAATGGGACAGAATTCCACCTGCAAACATAGTGTCCTCAGTTCCCAAATGCTTATTGAGTGTTGTTAGAAGGAAAGGTGATGTAACACAGTGGTAAACATACCACTCTCCCAGCATTTTTGAAATGTGTTGCAGGCATCCATTTCAAAATGAGCAAATGTTTGCACAAAAACAATAAAGATTATCAGTTTGAACATTAAATATCTTGCCTTTGTGGTGAATTCAGTTGAATATAGGTGAAGAGGATTTGCAAATCATTGTATTCTGTTTTTATTTACACTTTACACAATGTCCCAACTTCATTGGAATTGGGTTGTAGCTTCTCTAAAAATATTGTTGAATGTAAACTTCCATCTTTCATCTCATGAAATATTCATACTATTGAACTCATAGACATGCATATTTGTATAATATTTAACCGTAAACAAAGCGGTTTTGGAGCATCAGACACCAGGCACTGATGTCATGGTGCAGCTCTACTCTGATTGGCTGTCATCCCTGGCCCCCCTCAAAAAAAAAACAAAACAAACAGATTTGCTTGATTCAGAACATATAAATAGGGACTTTTAACCTCTTAAAATAGGTCAGGGTTAGCCATCCTTTGAATTTGTCCAAGGTCTGTGTCCCAAGAATGTTCCATGTGAATTTGAAGACTCTGGCAGTAATTGACTGGAGTTATGCTGAACACGGACAGATCGACAAATGGACAAATCCACATCAACCGGTATTCAATTTAATACACCACAAAGGCAAGATATTTGATGTTCACCTGATAAACTTTGTTTTGTGCAGATATTTGCTGATTTTGAATGGATGCCTGCAACACGTTTCAAAAAAAATCCGGAACAGTGGTATGTTTAAAAAAAAATATTTAAGAAGCACTGTCTGCAAAGCCTTCATGATAACTGATGGCCAGGGGCGTCGGACTGGGGGGTAAAAGGGTACTATGTACCAGGGCCCAGAGCATGGGGGAGCCCCACAAAAAACTGACATTAAATACATTTTGTGTTGCATGTTATTAATATCCATACAATTCATGTGTAAAAGAATATAATTAGAATGAATGTATAAATGTTGCAAACATAATTCTGCTCTAACAATAATATTGAAAGATCTCTGAAGGCCCTTCCACCCCTGCAGTTGTACAATGGTTTAGTCCAGGCGCAGAGGCATACATACACACACATCCCAAACGGGATCTCACAGAAAGAGGTGTTTAGTAGTGCTGAAACAACTAATCGATTATTAAAATAGTTAACTAATTTAGTCATCAGTTAGTTGTTAAATAACTTTGTTTTACCCGCAATGTTTCATTTCTTCCATATAAATCAACCGTTTCTGCAGCGTGGCTTGCTTCGAACCTTGAACCAATCGAAGCAGTGATTCGCAGATCAAAGTAGTGCTTCAATCTGGTGCTTTGTTGATTCAGTGTTTCATTTTCGCTTAATCTTAATTTTTTCCCCACTAAAACACCAAAGAGGATATGTCTGTGAGTAATATTTACCTTTTTATGTTAATCTGACCTGTTATGGTCTCCTGAAACAGTTGATAGATGTATTTATAACTTAAAACGGGCCGATGCTAACATGTTAGCATGTCTATGGCGTTTTCAATGTTGAAGTTAGCATTAAGCTGTTGCAGCTGTCAGCACATTTGTTTTCTGTATAATAATCCATGGCTCAGTGTTTGTTGTAAAAGAGTCAAATGTATTACAATTGTAATATTTTATTCATTTATTTTATTTATATATCAATAATAATAATAATAGCAACAACAACATAATAGTAATAATTACTAATATGCCATTATGCAGTTTTAGAGAAACGGACAAAAAGAATCTGACAAAACAGAAAAGATTAAACCAACTAACAATGAACATAATAAATATAGAAATAAATGTTTCCTGTGAACACCTAGTGACTCTTAAACCTCCACTTCATCTCTGTTTATTTAAGTTTAATGACAATTTGTTTTGGTCAAACCACCATCTAAGCTGTGTTTTTACACAAGAAAAAATAAAATGCAGTAAACTGCACATTTGTGTCTTTTTTCATGAAAATATCTTATTAAATAGAACATATTACACTTTAGTCCAGGCCTTTAAAATACTTTCGTGGACTCTTGCTGTAATATGTTGTCAGTGGTTGAGATAGTTGCTGTAGGCATCTAAAAATGCTCCATAATCAGGTGAAACCTGATAGAAATCTCTTTGTGGTGTGTCGGTGATGTATGTATGTGCAAAATAAAACAAAACACTACTCCAGGTATGTTTTGATGAGAATATAACATAACTTTGTTACAAGGTCAAACGTTGATGTTGCATGAGGAAGGCCTTTTAATAATAACTCACTTAAAGAAATAATGGCAAAACTCACATGTAGTAAAAAAAAAAAAATCGAAAAAATAATCGACCGATGACCTGATTAGTAAAATAATCGTTAGTTGGCAGCCCTAGTGTTTAGGCTGAAATAAAATATGTCTTTCCTAAAAAAAAAAAAAAAAAATCAAAGTCCGGTTTCAAAAAAGAAGAGAAAAAAGGACAGGGAAAGAAAACTAAATGAGGGAAAGCAGCTGCTAACCAAATTCTTTGAAAAGAGAGGTGAGCTTGAAAGCTAGCTATATTGAGTTGGGGGGTCTGGGGGACCAAATTGCACCATTTTCTAGAAAATGTTTGCGTTAATAAAAAGAACAGTGTGTGTGGGGGGATTTTCAATATGGCTAGTACCTAGGGCCCAGAATTTGATGCTACCCCCTGCTGATGGCCATATTTGATGGCCTCTGGTAAAAATAAATAATTAAATAAATGTAATAATCAGCATTTTTTATTTCATTTTCTGTACATTCCAACTTTTCTGTTTCGGGGTTGTAATTAATAAGAGGCAGTGGAGATCCTCATTAAGATGTTATTGTCTTCCATTGAGATCATGTTTTTTTTTTAATGTTCTTTTGTCTTTGTTTCTGTTGTTCAGATGGAGAGACTCCAGGTAGAGAATGCAGCAGAGTGGGGTCGCAGGGGTGTTTGGAGACAGAAAAACTGGCTTTGGAGAGGGACAACAAGAAACTGAGGGCACAGGCTGAAGATCTGGAGGAACAACTTGCTAAAAACGCCGGCAGGCTGCCTCAGCACTTGACACAGACCTCAAAGCCATACAGAGCGAGCTCTTTGAGCGGAACAAGGTGGGTCGGACACGAAAAATTCACATTTTTAGGTCTTTGGTTTTCTTGCAGAAGCAGGTCATACTAGTACAAAGACCTTAGTACCAGACTTCAGATTTTGGAGAGTCAAAGTGACATTTTATGTATTTTACACGACAAAAAAAGTATTTAAAGAGCACTTGTCTGCTGTAGGTGACAGCAGGATCATTGGCACTAGAGCATTCCATTAGGATTTGGTCTCGCTGGGTCCCATGGAACCCAATGCAAACCTTAGGGTGCTTAGAACTTTGCTACGAGTGGGAGTGGGTGGCTAAAAGAAAATCACTGTGGGTTTGGAATTGACAGAATGACTCGCACAACAAAGGAGAATTGTGTAAAAGTGTGCGGTGTCCACATGCTACTTTCACCTTAAATCAAAGGTCTTTAATTTAACAGGAGCAGCAGATGGGAAGAGCACCAGAGCAGGTACACAGGTGCAGCCACTGCATGCCTGTATATGGCACACATATATGAAACCATCTTTAAGACATGACAAACAAACCCCATAAATCTCTTGCTGAATAGTCTAAAATGACGTGTTTTCTGCTGCAACAGAGGAGGAGACACAAAATCAATGCATGTTTATTGCTGTGCGAGCATAAATTCTCAGCATTTCATGAGAGCGGGTAGGGCTGAAAACACACATTGTGGGAACGAGCGGAAGTGTAACACGCGCGTTGCGGGTGTGGGCGGTAATGGTCCAAATTTCAGTGGGAGCGACCAGGAGGAGGATGAAGAAATGAGTCTCCTGTAGGGGCTCTAATTGGCACTGGTACATCATAGTGGTCCTGGGATCACTTCCCATCTGGTTCTCTCTGCGTGGAGCTTGCACATTCCCCTGTGCGTTCGTGGGTTCCCTCCACTTCCTCCCACTTCTAAAGACAGTTGGGTTAGGTGAGTTAGAAACTTTAAATTGGCCATCGGTGAGAATGTTAATGTTTTTGTCTTTGTTCAATGGTGTGAAAAAGTGTTTGGCGCTGGAGCTTTTACATGTTACAAATTTTTAGGACATCAAAAACTAAACAAAAAAATTCAGGCTTGGTATATTAAAATTTCTGTAATTATGCCCTTTAAACTCACATTGAAATCTCTACATCATGAATTAAAAGAAATCAAAGTCTAAACGCAAAAATAATGGTGTGAAGTACATAATGCCCCCTTTAGTGTAGCACATGTACATCATCACTTTACATCCAGTTTTCTTCGGATAAATCGGGATGGATACATGAACATTCCCAAGACACTGATTATGTCTTGGACTTTATTTACGTGAATTATGAAGAAATACAAACAATATGGTACTCCATGGGAATATGTGCGGAGGCAATAGTTCTCAAAACTGACTGTATATGAAGGAGATTAGAGAGGAACAGTAGCGGGCGCAGTTCTGCTAGTGTGCTAATTAGCAAAGCTAACTTTTTTGTTAGCGGATTACCTTTTCAGCTAACTTTGAAAACCATCAGCGGACCAATTAACTTCTGCCAAATGTAGTTCTGCTAACTTTCAGTTCGCAAACATTTTTTTTTTTTTGCTGGCATAGTGAGTAAAGCTTAATTGTCAAAAACATCTGTAAAACCTAAAATATTACATGTTAGTTCCTGTTGTGTGTTTTGCAATAATCAGACCGCTGTGAGGCGCTCAGTCCTCCCCAGCAGAAGGGAGCAGACCGGTGTCGCAGACCGAACATTCCCCCCCTAAAAATGCCTTCACTGCATGCGTCATTTGGGACCACAGTGGCTCATCTGCATCTCTATACCCAATGCCGGATAAGGAAAGGGAATAATGTGATTATTAACCATCAGATAACAAGGTAAAACCTCTTAAATCATTCTAAAGTCAGTCTTAAGCATAAACAAGGACGTTTTAAGCAGAAACAAGGCAATAATCGGTGAGTAGCTACTGACACTTTGAAATGACGGAAGCACAGTGAACGCAGCAGCAGCAGCTCCTTTGGCTGCTGTGCTCTGATCACTTCCTCCATCTTTTATTCTGAAATAATGCTGAATTTTTGTGGAAATTATTGTTGCACAAAAGCTTCAGATATCTGTTGCTGAGATAGATGATGAATGTAGTGCAGTTTGAAGAAAAATGAAGTGATAATTGGCTGACGCACAGAAATGACGCATGCGCAGTGAAGGCAGGGCAAACTGATTTTTAGGGGAACCGTTCGGTCTGCGACACGAGCTGTGAGCTGCTATTGCAAAGAAGAAAAAAAAAAGTGTGATTTAGTTTCAATGTGCATCGACTCAGTGGGCAGGAGACATGAAATGTTAACCACTTTTCACTCATGGTGTCATTTAAAAACATCTAATTCCGGACAGTTTATCTGCATTAATGGCAACTTTTGTACAATAACACTACCTCTAACCTTAGTGACATGAAATTTGGGGTTCCACAGGGGTCCGTCTTAGGCTCCCTGCTTTTCTCCCTTTATATAGCACCCCTTGGGCACATATTGCGGCGTTTTGGGGTTACCTTTCACTGCTATGCTGATGATACTCAGTTATGCATGCCGATAACTGCTGGTAATCTCATCCACATAAAATCCTTAGAAGATTGCCTTGTATCAGTGAGAGATGCATGTCTAGCAACTTCCTACTTTTAAACTCTGAGAAGACCTGAAATGATGGTTCTTGGTCCAGTGAGACATCGGCATCAATTTGACCAGCTAACGCTCAGCCTAGGCTCGTGTGTCATACATCACATGACAGAAGGAGGAACCTTGGGGTAATTTTTGATCCTACGTTGTCCTTTGACCTCCATATTAGAGATATTACGAGGACTGCTTTCTTCCACCCTGCGAATATAGTAAGG